>NC_061796.1:46501390-46713890 GCF_021462225.1 Girardinichthys multiradiatus
TTTCTAGTGTGGTTGTTATCAATGATTTAGTCAAATTGGCTTTAAGTTGAATTAAATGTTCTATTTTTCTGTGCTTTGATCCGAAGTGCGGCAGAAAGATCTCGACTCTGAGGTGGTGACAACATTTCTTAGAAATTCAGCTTGCCTTAACCTGAAGGAGAGTGTCAGACTACCATTTGAGAAAGGTTTATCATCAGCAATGCACATTTGTATATTGATTTTTATGCTTTTTAATTTGAAAGTGCTTGTTTATTTATTCAAATAATTTTATGTGTTTCCAGCATTTTGCAGCTAGATGTGAGGCCCACTTACTGCCTGAACTAGCTGATGCTCCAAGGTTGCTTCATGCTCGGTGACCTTACCGTCATTTCTCCCGTTTCTTACAGGAGGCTTTGGAAGAACTTGATTGTTTGTAATTATGATCATTTGTCTTTCCTGTGCAGCAGTGAAGTGTAATAGATTAAACTGGCCTCTGCAACATTGTTATAATGTTGTTAAACTTTGTTTGTCAAAAGACTGCAATGAAGAACAAAGACATCAGGAAGTCATCCCAGACCCAGGAACTGGAGATGCAGCTGCTGAGGGCACAAGACCCAGCAGAAATCCACCCATCAAAAAAATAATCCAGGAAATCCAAACAATCACAGAAATACATGTTCACATAATTTAAAGTTTGTCTGTTGAAATAAATATTTTACTTTTTTCTTCTGGGCTTATCAGAGCAGCATTAATGTGATGCTGTGACCTGCATCATCAGATGTAAAACGTATATTTCAAAACAATAAAAGCTTCATCATTTGAAACACTCACATTTTAAGATTATTTTGAAATGCTTCCCCTGATCTCACTGATGAATCTGAGGGGATATAAACGATCAGTGGAAAGAAGTAAAAGCATTTCTGGTTCATACTGTTTGGTTGTTTTACACAGACAGGTTTTCGTAATTAAGAGTCCTTTGATAAGATGTACAGCTGCAAGCTGGAGTTGAAGGCTTTGTTACCATTTCAAAGTGTTATACCATTGTAAAGCATAGAAAATAACACTTAGCATGTATAGAAAGATCATCACTGAAACAAGAATCAGCTCAGTGGTTTGGATCCAGCTCATATCTGTTACGCCCGGTGGCGCCCCATTGTATGGCAGCCTCGCTTCTGTCAGTCTGCCCCAGGGCAGCTGTGGCTACAACGTAGCCTTCCACTGTCAGTGTGTGAATGGGTGGATGAATGGGTGGATGCGCTTTGATAAAGTGCTATATGTGTCGGCCATTTACCAAATTCGGTGGAGATAGAGAAGCTAATTTTATTTGGGTCAAAAAAGAGTTTACATTATTTAATCTAAAGTGAAATATAATTTTTAGGTTTTGTTCTGATTTATCCTGAAATCATTACGATAATGCACACAATCATCTCTCACCTAGCTGCATTCGCTCCTAATTTCAGCTCAATTAAATTATATTCAGTCCAGTTCAATCCAGCTCCAGTAAACTTCGTCACTTAGCTTAATTAGTAACTGGCTTTATCATGTAATCATTTATAAAGAAAATGGAATCAGATTTGAATTCAAATCCCATAAATACAGTACATCTTAATCTAAATAACTTCATGACACGTTCCTCTGATGCTCCATTTGCTGATGGAAGATGGCCTCCCACACACCTTAACCTGGCTTCTCTGACCACAATATGATCCTTCTCTCCCTCAAATACAAGCCAGAAATAAAGATGGAGAAAGCAAGAAGACTAAAAGTCAACGAGTGAGATCTGGAGAGCATTTACATGTTTGGTTAATATTTAAAGCCTCTGCAATGGATTAAGATGAATTAACAGACACAGTTTGCTGATGTATTGGTTTTTGTGAAGGTGTGGTGAAAGAAGCTTTTTAAAGTGTATGGTAATAATAAGTTCTGAGTCACAAATAATGTAAAACTGGCATTACAAAGAAAACAACCGTTAGGACAGACTAATATCATATTAAAAACAGACCTCAGGAACAACTGGCCAGTAGCCAGCCTGAAAGTAGCATGGGATGGCATGCAAAATGTGGCAGGTATGGCTAAAACTGAGCATAAATCAGTTGTCATCAAACAATATGAGACAAATAAGGAGCTAGCTCAAACTTTAAATGGGATCTATTTAAGGTTTGACACAGAAATATAAAAAAATAACAGATTTAAGTAAAAAAGAGCCCAGGGCCTGATTAGATTACAGATTAACTGTTAAAGGAGTCATGTTTTTGCCATCTATATAAACAACTAATTTGGTTTTAATTATTTCTTACACCTTTTATGAAAATTGCGTGTAGTTTCCTAATGTATTTATTTTGTTGTATTGATTGTATTTTCTTTTTTATTGATAGACAAATTTGTGTAGTTTAGTCATTTTAACCTTGATTGTATGACCTTTGTTTGTTTTTAGCAAGACAAATTGTGCTTTGTCCAGGGACAACAGATAAAAATAGCCTTTTGGCTAATTCCGGCGCATTCACAGAGTCCCTAAGTCATGTTAGGAGTCTATCTCCCAGACAGTTCACTGACTTCAGACCAGTAGCCTTACTTTCACTGGTTTTGAAGTCTTTTGAGAGGCCAGAGAAAGCTGATCCCATAAACCAGGTTCAGGTCTGCTCAGTTTGCATATAGCCCTGCAAGGTCTGGTTGTCAAGCCAGAATTTTATTCATGGACTTCTCGTCTGCTTCTAATATTATTCATCCAACTGTTTTAGCAGAGAAACAAATGATTTTGAAATTGATACGACTTTGATCATTCGGATTTAAAGGTTTTTCATACAGTATTTGATACAGTGTTTACACTGAAACTGAATGTAAGCTAAAAGGTGCTGAGTCTAAAATGTTCATTTTGTCTAAATTAAAAACCTTAAATGTTTGAAAACAGTTAGAAAATGTTTAAATTTGATCCCTTAAACTTCCACAAATTGGACTGTTTATGTTGCACATTTGCTTCAGAGTTTGAAAAACTTGAACATAAAAATATCTCGATTATGTTCTTGTGACACTGACGTATGCAACCCCGAATAGAGAACTGTGATCAGCACAAACGACCAGCTCCATCTCACAGCTGTGGACGTGAGTATGTCCTTATTTTTTAGGCTTGAACTTTGGCATGATTAACTGAGCCCTGAAACTGTAAAGGGGGTAATCTATGGTTGAATTTTCAAGCATACTGAGTTTCAAGGTGTACTGTTTGGGAACTACCTGCACACTCATCAGACTCTTTACTATTACAGGTAGGATGCACAGGAAGTGCTGGTGCAGAGTTCCTCCATTGTTTTGAGTAGGGACAGCACCCAACAGCCCACATCCATCCTGTTTGTTTTCTCATGTTGCAGGTGTAGGTGTGTGTCTGTTTGTACGATGTAATAAAGCTGGAGAAAGTTGGTGACATTTTCAGAATCCAGAGAATCATATTGTGGCTACAGGGGGATGCCCCATGGAGCATGAAACCAACAACTGCAAAACTAAATGGAAACAGGCTCTCTCTGGCCCTCCCTGTGCCGGTTTAAACATGCAGCTTTCACTTCTGTTTTTCTTACCAATAATTCTCGTCCTCATGTCCAAATTTACACCTAAAAAGTTTGAAAAACACGGTTCCTCTTACAATGCTCAACTCAACTTTTGGTTCATAGTGTTGCTTCGAAAACCAAACAAGACATCCAGGGTCATGATGTGGTTTGAAGATGGTGAACATTTTCCTTCTGAAACTCTTTTGTCCGAAAGCTTTGCAACAAACTTATTTTACAGAAATTACTGCTCACATGAGCCTGTTTATAGAAAATGCACAAAATAGGGCAATGATGTCTTTCAGAGTAAATATGAATCTCATGTAAATTGTAATTATTGTTGATCAATCATCATTTAGACGTTCAGGTTCCCTCCAATCAGGAAACACGGTTGTTAAAAACTGCTTCTGGATTAAACTCAGATTTTATCTCATGAACCCTAAAATGCCTTTCAGATTTTGAAGAGTTTGGACCTGCACACCTATGCGGCAGAAGTCTTCAACTTTGGCCTCATTAATCAGAAATATTTCATGCAATAATGATTAAAGATCTTTCCAACAGGGTTTTTTTTTTTACACTAATAAATGTGCAGTGACAATAAAAACACAGCTGAGCAAATGAGACAGGATTTTCACTTCCTGATTTTGCAATATACAAGGTTTTCAGAAAGCTACCTGAAGACAAAATACTTCTGGTTCTACTTTGAGAGCTTGGACTGATAACATCCCAAGAGGTACAACAATCAAACTCATTAGTCACAGCAGATGAGGAACATTTTCAGTTTGATTACAAATGTGAATAAAGACTAAAGTAAAAAGATAAATGGATGTATTCAAAAAACTTTGATCAATCACTTGTGCCTTCTGTGATGTCATCAGAGGTATGCATGCACTGACGTTTGTTTTAGGGTATGTAGATTTTATCTTGATTAAATAACGACTCAACAGAATAAATGGAAAAATGGACTGTAACAGGTGACAAACCCGTTCCTGAACTGAGTTTGATGGATTTTAAAGAGAAGTTTGCCTCAAAGGGAGGACTAACAGTGACAAACAATAACATTTTATACAAAAAAACTAAAGCAGACCAACATCCTTCCCTAATGAAACCATAACAGAAAGACATGCTGAAGCAATAATATAGAAATTTTATAGTACAACAGAGATGGGCTAAAAAATCTAAAATAAATATGAAAATGTTCTCAACTTTGAGAAGAGAAATGAGGTGAAATTCAAATCCACTCAAAAAATGGAGAAGAGGAAAATAAGCTGCAGCTACACCTTTACAGGCAGTTTCCAGAGCATCCAACAGTCAGAGCAGTTAAACAAGATGTCCCAAAGGTTTTATCAGCCAGGACAAAACGCTGTGAAAAAACTACAGCAGAAGCAGAACCTTCTGTGGGCCACTGTGTTTTCTTTAGAATATATGAAAGGGTTCAGAGAACCTTCAAGCAGAAAGAAGAAACGTAGAAACTGATACGTAATGGGAGAGAACTGGAATCTGGGTATGTCTTCTCTTTTTATTATTATTATTATTATTTTTTGCAGAGAAAGATTAAGAGGTCATATATTTTCTGTAGGTCACCCGGTAAACCTCAGTGACCTTAAATAGACTTTGATGTCCATTTATTTATGTTCAAAAATGACTTATTAAATATTAATGTGAGGTAAATTCAACTCTAAAGGTTCCTCATTGATTTTCAGAAATGATGTGTGTGTAGACGCTGCAGTGTGGGACATCATGAAGAGACTTACACCCTGCAGCTCCATGTCTTTCATCAAATTAACAACCAATGAATGCCAAGCATGAGGCAAGAAATTCCCTTTCATGTTTGTGTGTTGCACAGTGACCTATAAACGTGGGAAATCTGAAAACCACCTACAGCAAACATGAATGTGTCAGTGACTGACCGCAATAGAGAGCTTCTTTAGTTTTACATGCCACAGTCTTTCACATCTGCCTGTTTTCCTTGCTAGCATCCCCATTTTCTTCTCAGTGGTAAATATTTAGCTCTTTATTTAGAAGAAAGTGAGCTCTAACTGTTTCACACACACACTTTCAGCAGGAAGAACCATTTTGGTTTCATAATTTACATAAACGTGTCCGGTCAAAGGTGCTTCTGAGATTAACTGCGACGAGTGGAGCCATCTACACCACAAACACCCCTCCCCTCCACTCTTTCTGTTTAAACCACAACTCTCAGCAAAAAAAAAAAAAAAAAACAAAAAAAACTTCCATCTCATCTCCAGCACATGCTTTTGTAAAAGGGAAAAACCTGTGATGCTGGCATGTCTTTCAGAGAGGAGACACAGATGAGTCCAGACACAGAAAGTGCAGCACGCACTAGGTGAGTCCACTCAGAAACCAAGCCAACATTCCTGGGATTTCTCTGTGTTTACTCATACTTCGTCATTTTTGCTGTATTTATGATGTGTTTTCCTCAGGGTTTCTGTGCAGATTTACTCATTCGCCACCGAAAATTTTATTTAGTTCCTGTTTTGAAAAGCTCATGTTTGAGATGTTGGTTGCGTTACGAATTAATTCGTTTTGTCACTTTGTGTAATTGTACTTATAGGAGTCATTCCATGAATGTTCATGATACGCATCTTGTATGACAATGTCTGAACTGGTCACTGAAATGGTTTCAGTGACCATTTCAGTGACCAGTTCAATGTACAAACTGAAATGGTTTCAAATTTTAAAAAAATCCCTCAAATTAATAATTGTGAATTTAAAATAACACACTGTTGAGTTCCACTGATGGCTAACATTGTGTCATAGGGTCCACTCCCAGGGTCAGCAGGGTCATTTCCTTTTATTTTTATGTTGCATTGGAAAAATGTAGGTTTGCCAACAAAAAAAGGAACATGGAGATAAGAGATCAACGCCTCAGCTTTTGCTTTCATGTATTTATTTTGACAGCATCATCCACACTTATTAGCAGCTTCAGGAAAGATGTGGAAAATACATTAAAATAAATTCCTCTTTTATTGCAGCAGCACAAATTCCGAACAAAATCCAACCTTTAATTTGAAAATATTTTTTTTCAATTGGGGACACGTTAGAATATTTCTTTAATTAAATTATGGTTGGCAGTCCTGCTGTTTATACTTTTTAGTTAATACATCAGGCTTTGGCACACAGGGCAGTTCTTAGTCATACACTACAGTACTTAGAGCATACTATAGGATTTAGGAATCAATGCAAGAATGTAACTTTGTGTCTGTTTCTGTGTTGTTTTTGGATCATTAACCTGCTCAATTACCCATTTTCACTTTACTGCCAGCATGTTATTAGGTTCTATTACTTTAAGAAGTTGATGATGCCATGCACTTTAAAAAGGTCCCCAGAAGTTGCCCACAGCATCACAGACCCTGCACCATGCTTAACAGTGGGAAAAGGACGGTATTCTGCATATTATTCTTTGATTTATACCAGACCCACCTGGAGAATTTGTGGATGAAAAGCTCAATCCTAGCTGGGTGTGACCAAAGCTCAAAGTCTCCACATAAAAAGTTTGGGAAACTCCAGATATTTACATATATATGAAGGCAGGAAATGTCAGACTTTTCCCTGGTTTTCCTGGGTGGTATTTAGTAAGATGTAAAGAGAGCAGATAGGGTCTGAAAATGCAACTACAAAACTTTGGCTTGATGCAGTTATCATAGGTAAAAGATTTACTGCTAAACAATTCAACTGAAATACAGTTTCCTATTTTGTTCTATTTTGAATTGTGTAAAAGTCTTTACACTTTATCTTGATAGGGTTCACCTAAAAGTAAGGATAAAAGTAACTGAAGACTGCAGCTGAACTGGTGAACTTTATGTCATCAAATGGTTTCAGCATCCATCCAAAGCTAAATGAACTGACCTTGATGTTGTACTGGTTCTGGAGGGGGTTGTACATCATCCACTCGTGCAACAAGTTTGCCGCAGGAAATTTCCCACAAGTTAGTGTAACACACTTTTGAAAGGTTTGGAGATCGACTGAGAACCGCTCTTCAGGGTCAGTGGCATTGCAAACAACACAGATGAGTTTCAGTTTGTGTCACCACAGATACAAAAAAGGAAAAAACTAGACCACCATTGTTATCTCTCTGTGTGGAGGACAGAAAACTCCCACTGAGGTAAAATCCCAGAGAAGCAGAACACGTTTGTTCGCTATAGGCTAAAGGTACATTTACCCACTATGCGCTGCATGTTGCTCTATAAATGTCTCACATAATACCTGTGGGCGTTCTGGTTGACTCGCCAAGTTTACTCTTAGTGTCACATATATTTTCAGTACAGATATTTAATCCTTTGAGTCACGTTGAGGTTTGGATAAATGCAATCAGTAAATTATGTTTTCCTCTGTTTCACATCCAAATGTTTGGTTTTTCAAACATGTTCAAATTGTGAACATGTTCAAAAGTCATTTAGCTGAGGTCTCAAAGTCCCACCTCAATTTCTGCAACACTGTGAAATGTTCTGCAGAAACTTCAGTTAGCTTTACATTGACAGGAAATAACTGGACTGACATTTAGATGATCAACTAGGATCTTCCCGTCTGAATCATTGAATGCATAGTTCCATTAACATTCTTGTAAATATTAGGTTCTACTCATTTTACTATTATTTTAGGGTTCACTTTCTTCTTTAAAACTTTTATTCTCAAAAGGGCTCCATCTTCTAAATTTGTGCAAGAGATGCTCCTTCAAGCACACCAAGAATAAACATTCTTTAATGAATACTTCACTCACTCCTTCTCATCATTGCCTACAAAGGTGCGGTGACGGTGATTTGCATTCAGAGGTGGTAGCTTTGAGTTGAGAGTCATCACTACTGGAAAAATTAGTCTGAATTGACTTTAGCACAACCTCTCTGGACCTCTAAACAACCTCTAAATCTGATGCGGGTTTTTGTCTCTGCTTGGCAGAATGGAAGGTCAGTCTCGGTCGTCTCAGAAGTACCTGCTGCTCCAGGTGTGGTGCGGACTCCTGACCATGTCCATGGTGGTCATGGCTGCATTCGTCGCTTCGATCAGATCAAAATCAGAGGAAGTAAGTAACCCTGATCAAAACAGTTTTACAAAGCTTTGGTGTCTCAAAAATATCTGACATAGATTTGTAGAAACGTTAAAAAATAAGTGGAAATTACTACCCCTGGAAGCAACTTGTAACATGTTGTTAGATACTATGCAATTGCATAATTCTAATAAATATCTAGGAAAAGTATTTTGCAGGGTCCCAATTTTCACCAACATGTTTTAACGCATTTAATCCTCCTGATGAGTCAACATCAGCCTGTGTAAATTAATCAAGTATCCAATGACATTTGAGTTTCTGAGTAGTTGCAACATAAACCCACATTGTTTTCCTCTGCAACAGATTCCCATCACAAGTGACATACTTTTGCTTTAAAAAAAATCCCTCTGTGAGTAGGTGTAATTACTAACAGTGATGTAAGGCTAACAGTTATAGAGCGGGTCACAACAAACACCATCGCACTCAGCTAAAGACAACAACAGACTTGTTTTATAGGGAACTATTACAGCAGAACTAAGAAAAAACTGATTTCTTCCATCTTTGAACAAAGGCAATGAGAGATACTAACCAGTTATTGTAATGTTAAAGCACATTAATTAATTAGCAAAGACAAGTGAAATAACAAAATGAACAGGTTACTGAAATGAATGAAATACTTTACTAAAAAGCTTTTTTAATAATTTGTCTTCAGGACATCACCTATATACATTATATAGCGCCAATTCACAACACATGTCGTCTCAAGGCACTTCACAAAAGTCAGGTACATTCCAATTAATCGTAACCATTGAACAGTTCAGTCAGATTCAGTTATTTATGAAAACTGGATAAAAAGTTTTTCTGTCTAAGGAAACCCAGCAGATTGCATCCAGTCAGTGACTTGCAGCATTCACTCCTCCTGGATGAGCATGTAGAGACAGTGGACAGTCACTGGGGTTGACTTTGCAGCAATCCCTCATACTGAGCATGCATGTAGCGACAGTGGAGAGGAAAAACTCCCTTTTAACAGGAAGAAACCTCCAGCAGAACCAGAACCAGGCTCAGTGTGAGCGGCCATCTGCCACGTCCGACTGGGGGTTTGAGAGAACAGAGCAGAGACACAAAGAGAACAAAGAAGCACTGATCCAGGAGTACTTTCTATGGGAAGGAAAAGTAAATGTTAATGGATGTAGCTCCTTTAGTCGTTTCATCTAGAAAGAAAGAACAGATAAACTCTGAGCCAGTTTTCAAGGTTAGAGTCTGAAAGAGAGCACATAGAGTTAGTTACAGTAGAAGCTCAGTCAATCACCATGTCTAGGGGAGAGAAAGGGTTAAACACTAAAAGACAGGGCCATGTGGATCATCTGTAGAGGGTGAGCATTAAGTTGTTGCCAGCAGAAGCTCGGACGATTCCCCTTTCCAGAAAGGTGTCACAGGTAGACACAGAGTCAGGCCAGGTGTAGCTTCTAGGAAGAGAAAAGAGGGAGAACATAAAGTTAGAAGCTGAAATAACAGCAAATAATGCTAAATTGGAGAGTAGTGTGAGAATGTAGCGAAGAGGGTGAAAGTGGCCATTATGTCCTCCAGCAGCCTAAGCCTATAGCAGCATAACTACACAGATAGCTCAGGATAACCTAAGCCGCTCTAACTATAAGCTTTATCAAAAAGGAAAGTTTTAAGCCTAGCCTTAAAAGTAGACAGGGTGTCTGCCTCATGAACTAAAACTGGGAGCTGGTTCCACAGGAGAGGAGCCTGATAACTAAAGGATCTGCCTCCCATTCTACTTCTAGAGACTCTAGGAACCACCAGTAAACCTGCAGTCTGAGAACGAAGTGCCCTGTTAGGAACATATGGACCAATCAGATCTCTGATGTATGATGGAGCTAGATCATTAAGGGCTTTATATGTGAGGAGGAGAATTTTAAATTCTATTCTGGATTTAACAGGGAGCCAATGAAGGGAAGCTAAAATAGGAGAAATATGATCTCTCTTTTTAATTTTCATCAGAACTCTTGCTGCAGCATTTTGAATCAGCTGAAGGCTTTTAACTGCATTTTGTGGACATCCTGATAGTAAAGAATTACAATAGTCCAGCCTTGAAGTAACAAATGCATGGACTAGTTTTTCAGCGTCACTCCTGGATAGGATATTTCTAATTTTGGCAATGTTCTGGAGGTGAAAGAAGGAAATCCTAGAAACCTGTTTAATATGGGATTTAAATGACATGTCCTGGTCAAAAATAACACCAAGGTTTTTAACTTTATTATCGGAGGTGAATTTAATGCCATCCAGGTTAAGTGATTGACTAAGCAATTTCTTTTTTAAAGACTCCGGTCCAAAGACGACAACTTCTGTCTTGTCTGAATTTAGAAGCAGAACATTTAAAGTCATCCAAGTTTTTATATCTTCAAGACATGCTTGTAGTCTTGTCTAACTGGTTGGGTTCATCAGGATTTATGGATAAGTAAAGCTGAGTATCATCAGCGTAACAGTGAAAATATACAGGTCCTTCTCAAAATATTAGCATATTGTGATAAAGTTCATTATTTTCCATAATGTAATGATAAAAATTTAACATTCATATATTTTAGATTCATTGCACACTAACTGAAATATTTCAGGTCTTTTATTGTCTTAATACGGATGATTTTGGCATACAGCTCATGAAAACCCAAAATTCCTATCTCACAAAATTAGCATATTTCATCCGACCAATAAAAGAAAAGTGTTTTTAATACAAAAAACGTCAACCTTCAAATAATCATGTACAGTTATGCACTCAATACTTGGTCGGGAATCCTTTGGCAGAAATGACTGCTTCAATGCGGCGTGGCATGGAGGCAATCAGCCTGTGGCACTGCTGAGGTCTTATGGAGGCCCAGGATGCTTCGATAGCGGCCTTTAGCTCATCCAGAGTGTTGGGTCTTGAGTCTCTCAACGTTCTCTTCACAATATCCCACAGATTCTCTATGGGGTTCAGGTCAGGAGAGTTGGCAGGCCAATTGAGCACAGTGATACCATGGTCAGTAAACCATTTACCAGTGGTTTTGGCACTGTGAGCAGGTGCCAGGTTGTGCTGAAAAATAAAATGATAGCTAGCTGCATTGACCCTGCCCTTGATAAAACACAGTGGACCAACACCAGCAGCTGACACGGCACCCCAGACCATCACTGACTGTGGGTACTTGACACTGGACTTCTGGCATTTTGGCATTTCCTTCTCCCCAGTCTTCCTCCAGACTCTGGCACCTTGATTTCCGAATGACATGCAGAATTTGCTTTCATCCGAAAAAAGTACTTTGGACCACTGAGCAACAGTCCAGTGCTGCTTCTCTGTAGCCCAGGTCAGGCGCTTCTGCCGCTGTTTCTGGTTCAAAAGTGGCTTGACCTGGGGAATGCGGCACCTGTAGCCCATTTCCTGCACACGCCTGTGCACGGTGGCTCTGGATGTTTCTACTCCAGACTCAGTCCACTGCTTCCGCAGGTCCCCCAAGGTCTGGAATCGGCCCTTCTCCACAATCTTCCTCAGGGTCCGGTCACCTCTTCTCGTTGTGCAGCGTTTTCTGCCACACCTTTTCCTTCCCACAGACTTCCCACTGAGGTGCCTTGATACAGCACTCTGGGAACAGCCTATTCGTTCAGAAATTTCTTTCTGTGTCTTACCCTCTTGCTTGAGGGTGTCAATAGTGGCCTTCTGGACAGCAGTCAGGTCAGCAGTCTTACCCATGATTGGGGTTTTGAGTGATGAACCAGGCTGGGAGTTTTAAAGGCCTCAGGAATCTTTTGCAGGTGTTTAGAGTTAACTCGTTGATTCAGATGATTAGGTTCATAGCTCGTTTAGAGACCCTTTTAATGATATGCTAATTTTGTGAGATAGGAATTTTGGGTTTTCATGAGTTGTATGCCAAAATCATCTGTATTAAAACAATAAAAGACCTGAAATATTTCAGTTAGTGTGCAATGAATCTAAAATATATGAATGTTACATTTTCATCATGACATTATGGAAAATAATGAAATTTATCACAATATGCTAATATTTTGAGAAGGACCTGTATCCCATGCTGCCTGATAATTTTACCTATTGGAATGTTATTTTTACCCAATAATATTCAAAGAACTTCATTTTGAGCTCATCTAACCAGACTATATTCTCCTGTGTTTCATGTTCTGCCATCAACTTAAAATGAACTTGCACATAATTCATTTTAAATTCTCAAATATCACATGAAAATTATAGAAGACTTTTTATTGCACCACATTTCTATTTATTTTGGTTCTGATCCAGTTTCAGTGGGTATGACTCATAAAGCATATTGTAACACCTGATAAAACTCTTAATTCAATTCAATTCAATGATACTTTATTGATCCCCGAGGCGAAATTAGAAGTCCAGTACAACCCATCCAAACATACATCATGACACAAGACAAGGGGGGGACGGGTCTCCGAGGCTTTGCTGCCCTCTCACAGGCGCCGCCCTTGTTAGATGAGAAAAGAGGCCACCTTAGGAAAGTAAGTAGAGGGAAAAAATCATATTTCACACTTTATCCTTAGCAGGATACAGTTTGAGTTTGTAAAAAACCTCAGCACAAAGAAGCAACAAGTTTACAAAACAACATCATGCCGGGATCGGTGAAGGTGGTGTGAGGGTTTGCAAATGTTTATCTTGAGCATGTGTGTGTGTGCAAGTAAGTCCATGAAGCACTGTCACAGAGACCATTGTCCTTGATGGTACGTTGGAATGTTTATCAACCGGCCACAAAGTTCTGAGCAGGTCCACAGATGTCCTCAGGGAAGGGAGGGGGCAGAGGGAGCAGAGCGTCATGTTTACATAACTTCCAGGAGAAGTTGAAGATAGCCAGCCATCAAGGCCGTGCAGGGGAGCCAGATTCAGAAAAACAATAATTATTTGGGTTAGGCTGAGTGCTGATCGCCCTGAAGATCCCATCATACATGCCAGGCAGCCTTACAATAGCCAGAACAGTTGCTGAAATTCTCCGAATTTCTCGATATGCCAGGTAACTGCTGACTCCAATAAGCAGAAATCCTGATATCAAACATTCAATTATATACACATCTTCCACATCCTCGACTGACATTATTGACAAACATACAATCCTCCACTTCTGCCAGGAGTCCATTGTGTATCCAGAGAAAAACGTCCAGCCCGGACAAGTTGGACTCTCCTCCACCCTGTCTTCTCGTTGAGAAAATTTGATCAATTGCATTGAGAGACCAGCTGACAAAATCTATAACTAAGAATTTGGAAGATATGCAAAAAGAGGCTCGAAAAAGAAGACAAGACACAGAGCTGAAGCAGGGCAGATATGGGAGGGGGTGGGAGACAGAGAAAAAGCGTCCACCTCCACCGAGAGCAGAAAGAAAAAAGAAACCTGTGGGTAGATTATATTATATTATATTATAATATAATATAATATTGGATTCACAACATTCATCAGTTTTTCTTACTGTTCATCAGAACCTCTCAACAGAAGTCCACTTGGAAAAATATGAACTACTCTGATGGAGGGAAAGAAAAAGTGCGATAATATTTGTATGACTTCACTGTGATTGTTCATGTTCAATCTAGAATAGCATTTTTTTTTAAAGTTTGAACTGTGTTTGTATTTTGTATACTACCAAATATATTTTGTTAGATATTTATTCTTAGGCTGCCACTGATCGCTCTGTCGAAATATTGCTGTAAACCTGTAATGACATTGAAGATCAGTTTATCTAAACCAACATTTTAGAAAATATCTGGAACACTGATGTATAAAGTTTTACAAAAGTCCATCTTCGAAGCCACCAATGCATGGATTTGTTTTGATCACTTTAAAATATGATGGTCCTACTTCTAAAACTGATGTAATTGGAGGAAGGAAGCTGTAGAAATCAAACTTATAACAGCAATGATGGAGGCCAAGTTCATTGTTACTAACATAAACTTTAATCAGGATCACCTATTGTCTCTAGCTGGCAGCACTTGTAAAGGTGGATCAGGCCTCAGGTTTCTCCACAATCACTGTTACTCTGAGGATCTATTTCTGATTTATAGTCCAAGAAAACTAAGGACGGTTAAGAAAGGTTTTGTCTAAAAGTTTCTTAGGTGTCAGAGTCTGAATGTGAAGATCACATGGACATTTCATGAAAAAACTAAAACGATTTAAAGTGCAACAAAAATCCCGTAATACTAAGAACAATCATGTAACTCCAAACTACATCCTCCTAACGCACAACAGAACTGAATAAACAGCTGATTCTACTGCCATCATGTCAACCAGAAGGAAACAAGAAGTTTTTCCTCATTTTTAATCAGGACTTTTATCTCAAAATGTTAAAAAAAATGATCACTAATGCCAGTCCGTGCTGCTGCTGACCGTTGATAGATAGATAGATAGATAGATAGATAGATAGATAGATAGATAGATAGATAGATAGATAGATAGATAGATAGATAGATAGATAGATAGATAGATAGATAGATAGATAGATAGATAGATAGATAGATAGATAGATAGATAGATAGATAGATAGATAGATAGATAGATAGATAGATAGATAGATAGATAGATAGATAGATAGATAGATAGATAGATAGATAGATAGATAGATAGATAGATAGATAGATAGATAGATAGATAGATAGATAGATAGATAGATAGATAGATAGATAGATAGATAGATAGATAGTAGGCGACCCCATTAACTCTGATTTTAAACTCTTTTTTTTCTTAAGACCAGCATCTCTCCAGTGAAGCCAGAAAATGTCACTCCACCAGGTATGTTTTAGGAAGTCATATTTTGTCCTTAAAAGAAAATGTGGAGAACTGCACTAACTTTGCTTTTTTCTGATTTTTCTCTTCAGTTAGCGCTCTCTTTTCACCAGAGAGAACTGCTGGTATGTTGGATCAATTTTTTAGCTTTGTGATTTGTATTATATTTACCAAACTAATTCAGAGAGCTTAAATAACTGTTTGATCTTTGTTACTTTTAGGAATATCCCCTTCATATATTGAACTTGAAACAAGTAAGTTCACCTTTCCTTCTGTGTAACATTCACATCATCCCTTTCGCTTTTGACAGAATTGAATCCGCTTCATGAATTTTTAAACTTATGTTTACTTTTTCCTATATGTTTTAAATAAAATAACTGTTTTCTGTTCTGTTGTGGCCTGCAATGGACCCAAACATTTAACTTATCCAGCTCTTTTGAAAAGCAATGACCTTTTTAAAATATGCATAAATAGGTTTGCTTAGCAACATGGGATCTATTAACTGTGTTGGGGACAAATCACTAATTATTCAACTCAGTTCAGTTTTATTTATATCGCGCTAAATAACGACAAATGTCATTTTAAGGCACTTTACTAAACAAAAAGGTTCAATTCATATCTACATATCTAGGCTGCATGGAGTAGGTAGCAGTAGGTAGCCGTGTCAAAATGAGGCCTTTCATCTCAAACTGCCAAACTGCATCAAGATTTGAGTCACGTTGAAATTTAGAGGATTTTGTTAGAAACCTTGCAGCAGCATTTTGAACAACTTCCAACTCTTCTAGGGAAGTTCTGCAAGATGTGAATAGAGCATTTCAGGGCTCCAAAAATGAGGAAAAAAAAGCATGAGTAATTATTTACAGAATATGGAAGGCCAAAAGGGACAAAATGAAATAGAAAAATAGATCAAGCAATAAATAAAAGTGAATTTCTCATAAAATGCATAAATGTACCATGAAATTAATAAATGTAAAGTTGATTTAAAACATCATTAAAGAAAGAAATACACAATCAAAATTGAAATGCTCAATGACGTTATTAAATCTCCCGATAAAGAATTATATATACCTTTTCAATTATTAAATTAAATGTAATAATTTACTAGGATTATTTAAGAGTACATTTATTTTTTTCGTGGGATATTCACATTTATTTATAGTGTGATATATTATTTGTTTAATTTTGGCCCTTTTGGGCCTCCAGGCTAAATTTAGAAAGAACAGCTGGTCTAAAAGGTACTTTTCTGGGCTAATAAATGACAAGGACAGGCTGACCTTAAATAGTTAAATAGTCCATGAAAATCTAGTATTTGGAGCTAAAACATGATGATGTCTTTTAACAGTAGCATCTAGAGCAAGGCATGTGTTCACACTTGATTTTAATCTGCATTTAAAACAACTCAACCTGTAACTTTTAAAATACGCCCGTAATTCAAGTGTCATCTGCATAGAATGGATAACATGGTTTTAAATAAGGGATAGGGAAGAAAGACGTCTTTAACGGAGAACAAATGGTGGGGGGGTTCTGATCCCTGAGTTACACCACAACAATGTAACCCTTATGAAGCAGTCGTGTGAGAATATTTCATGTTCATTCACATGGACAGCTTGCCCTGCTCTTATGGAACAAAACATTTAACTAACCCCTCAATAACTGCATGTTAGGTATTTCCAACTCAAAAATATTTGGTTCAATAAAATGAGATGTTGCTTATAACATATCACTTACTTGTGTTTCTTACCTTAAAAGTAGCTTTTTTTTACTCTTTGAGAGGCTGAGCTAACACACAGAGATCTCTTTTATCAAATGAACAAGCATTAATTAGGAGGTTGTGGACCCGGTCCCAGAAATAAGCGGAAGGTGCCGAATACAAGTAATTAGGAGGTTATTGAGAAAATAAAGATTTAGAAAAGGGTCATTTGCAATAAGGAATTATGAAGAGTTAAGCAGTGAAGATGAAGAGCTAAACATAATGACATTACAAAGCAATTAGATAATTGCTCCTTTGTTTAGTCTCATAGAAAGCAGTCCCTTAATGAATTAGCAGTAATGATTCGTTCATCAAAGTAAACTGATTTCATGTTTGAATAAGTCATAAATGTTCATTACCTAATAATTCACAAAACACTAAGTATATTTTCACTGTTAGGAAGTTTTAGCATCATTAAGATAATAGGCAACAGATAATCAGCTCTCACTTATCAGTTACTTCTTCTTTAACTAATCATTCATAAATTATCAGGCTCTACCGAAGCTATTCTCTAGATTGACGACTTGTTTTCTTCTCTTATTGCTTCACAGCTTTGCAAAAGATGACAAACAACTTTTCTAGACTTTGACCTTTAGCTGTAAAAGCAGATCTGTGTTTTTAGCCAAATGTCTCTCTACCCTGCAAAAGAAAAAAGAAAGTACTGCTGTGACACCTACACGCCTGTTGCAAGAACTTCATGTTCTGGGGGAAGCTTAGTCATTATGAGACCCATCTTGTAAAGTAGACAACAGCAACTGAATTCTTTAAATGACTAAAGCTTATTTACTTCTGCTAAATGCTAAATTTGTATCTCTATCTCCAATGTGTTAGTTTTCAGAATTATGATGGCAAACTGTGTGATCTGGTGCTTTTTAAACCAAACAAATAACCTTTCTGAGAGTAATTAAAGACAAAAAATGAAATTTCTACAAATTTGAGATGGTAAATTAAAACATTTAAATTGCTGAAGGTAGTTTTGAGACACCAATGTTAAAAAAATATATAAAAATCAAATTTACAGCTCTACTTAATTTAATGAACCTACATTCAAATGAAATGTTGCATATTTGTGTCTCATTTAATTCGAATCTGATCTTTTACTCCCAATGATGTTTACATAAACACTAGAATATTAAAGCTCCCAGTAGATATCTCTGTCTGTAATTACTGCCTTCACTGACTAAACTGCCACCTGTAAGGCAGAGAAAACAGCCTCGTCATGTTTCCAGTCGCCTGTGTTGGCTTCCTCCCACTATGCTGATTCCTTCCTGAGTGAAGTGGGTTCCTACAACCACAACAAACCCCGAGCGCAGCCGTAATGTGGGCAGTGCAAACTTAAGGCATAATTATAAGCCACTGCAGCACATATAAGTTTGATGTTTAAGGCTCTGCCGACAGAGAGGAGATTGGACCTTAATTGGAAGATCAGCTCTCTTCAGGGTGTTTTATTTCATCAAGTAACAGATCTGTTTATCCAGCCGCTAGTGGAGTTATATGTCAAGTGAACTCAAGAGTCAAATTTGTTCATTTCAAATCTTCCTTCGGATCTTTAAAACAGACACATATTAGCATACATTTAAGGTTTTATCCTTTTCATTTATTCTGTTTTCTATGCTCATTCATACATTTTTGACTTGGTTAGAAAATTACTTAGTGAGTCTCAAAACATGTTCAGTCTGTGCAAAAGTCTTGAGTTTTTTCTCATTTCTTCATACAGTCCTTCCTGTGATGAAGATATTCCTTGAATCTTTTTAAGTGGTCTTCATAAACAGGTCTGCAGGCTTTCTGAATGTCCTTTAGAGATTATCTTTGGATCTTTTCTGCTGTTGTCTATTTCAATAAGCTTCTGACTATTTTCAGAGGAGCTTTTTAATTAATTTGGCCTTAATGCAAGGAGTCGACCTCTGTGGCGTTGAGATATTACAGACAACTTAGCATAGAGCCATTTAAACAGGAACGTAAGGTCACTGCCTTTAATGCCAACTCGTGAAACGACCCAATAATGCTCTTTTTTCTGACACAAGTTTTACAAATCCAATTAAAATTCCTGGGGATGCAGTCTGAAATTGAGAAACCTTGATTGTTTTGTCCAGTTCTGATGGCCAGTTTGCTGAAAATCACAAAAGGGTGCAGCTGAGGGACTAAGGGAAATTTTCTGATTTTCTTTTTGCAGCTCTGATTGATTTTGAGTGGCAAGAACATGTCACCTGTGAGTCCTGCTCCCTCTCCTTCCATGACAACTGCATCTACGTCAACAACGGCACTGCACGCTCTCTCTTCTTCATCTACGCCCAGGTGGTCTTCAAAAAGCATGACAATCTTCGCCGGTCTGTGAAGTTGATAAGAAACGGCTCTACTGGTAAATCGGAGAAGGTTGAGGCTCAGGTCCTAAGGGCAGAAAGCAAGTTGGTTTGGATGGGAAGGATCATCACTCTGACCGGAGGAGACAGTGTGACGTTGAACATCATAGGAGAATATCAGAACGAAGAAACGTTCTGGGGAGCTTTTCAGCTTCATTAACGCTCCAAGTCCAGTTGGACTGGAACATTTTATGACCTGTCCATTGATTTAGTTTTTACATCTTTTCTGTGGTCAACATGGAACACTAACTCCATCAGACATGTTATAATGCAGATGTTAGCCATAAACCCTGAAGAAAAGGCCTTGTTTCTAAATCTTTTTGGTTTAATGAAGCTCATCCTGAAGATGGGACAACGTTTAGATAAATGTAAACTGTGAATGGGCCATAAAATGTCCTTTTTCACTCCTATTTTGTAACTTCTCTGTTTTTTTTACGTAATTTATGGAATAAAATGTGCTGTTGTACTTGTTTGGAAGAAAACATTAAAGCTAATAAAATTTATTCTTATTAAAAGGCTTTGTCAGACTGCTCATTTGTTCAAACATGTTTTCAGTTTAACATTTAAGAAAGTTGTATTACTTTATTATTGCAGTTTAAATAACAATAACTTATAACACTTTTAAATAATTATTATTTTTCATGGTTTGTTACTATTACATTAAATAAGTTCTGAAAGTTTTCTGCAGCAAATCCATTTCAATTTCTGTAAACATCATATCATCTATGCTGGACATCAACGTCACCCCAAATGACCCATTCTTCTCTCCTGGCTGCCTGGAGGCGATCCTAGTTTTTCAGCTCCTGTTTCTCCACCTGCTTTTGGAGAACTGACCACAGGTTCCCAGTGAGGTTCAGATCTGGGGATTTTTCTGAACACAGGTTCAACATTTTAACATTTGGATCTTTGAGTCACTTTGTTATCACTTTAATCTTGTTACACTGTTCTCCATCATGCTGGAAAATCCATAGATCATCATGAAATTGTTTTAGGATTGTTGGAAGAACTTTCTCATGGTGGATGTTTTGATCCCACTTTTAATCCATGGCGGCGTTCTTGGGCAGAACTGGGAGGAGAAGAGCCACACACATGAACTGTTCTATCAGTCGTGGCAGATGGCCATTCACACTGAGCCTGGTTCTGGTTCTGCTTGAGGTTTCCTTCCGCTAAAGGGGAGTATTCCTTTCCACTGTCGCTACATGCATGTTCAGTATGAGGGACCGCTGTAAAGTCAACGACACAATGCAATCTGCTGGGTTTCCTTAGATAGAAAAACCTTTAACCAACTTGAAAAATAAATTTAACTTCACTGCATTATTTGATAACTAGGATCTAATTGGAATGTGTAGATTTTTGACTTGGAAAGTTAAGTACATACACTGAATTCATGATAACAGCCTTTCCTCCCCAGGTGTCCCACACAATGAGAAGGAGACTTTAGAAAAATAACTTTGCATCAATCGTTTGTTGTTCATTCTTGTACTTCTTGCAGAACTGAAATGTGTCCTGAATGGTTTTCTTGGACAGAAGTGACTTCTTTGTTGCCCTTCTTGTCCAAATGTATTTTCCCTTATGGCACGTGTAGATGACTGTCACCCAGCTTCTGCACATACTGAGCAAGCTCTGCACTGGTGGTAGTGTGTTGCTTTAGCACCATGCTGGATCCTTTTGGATCTCCTGGAGCCTCTTCTCAACAGCTGATGTTTTGCATGTCTTGTATTGCCATTTAGGTCAGTACTATAGTGAACAGCTGATATTTGACCACATGGTGGCGCCACCTTCCACCAAATATATTGAATCACAAAAGCCCACATGTATATTTTGAATTAAAGACTGAAGCTACATTTTGAAAGACATAAATATTGTCTTTCTCAGAAGGGTTGTTAGTAATACGTGTTATTAGTCTGAGGGTGACGCTGCACTCAGACACCGACTGAAGCCTCTGAGATATTTATTTAAGACATGTGTAGAACAGCAGCTGCAAAACAGGAAGCCACATATTTAGTGCAACATCTCACTACTTCCTTCTGCCTCCTGCGACTGGTTTACGCTTTGACAGCTCTCTGACTCCACTCTGTGCTGCTGATAAACAGTAACTAAGCTCAGCGTGGGGCTCACACTGGTCACAGTGACTCTTGCATTGAAAATCTGCTACTTCTGTCATGTTTCAGCTGTTTTAATTGATCATTTTAATTCCCTGTCTGTGTAAAAGTAATCAGGTGTGAACAATAACATAAACCTGGATCATTTTTTTCAGATGTCATTATGTCTTACTTAACCGCTCATTAACTCCTAAAGTCTGAGTCTATTTTTGGAAAATTCCTCCTGAAAAAAACGTTCCCAGATTCAGGCAGAAACAGCTCCACAGCCAGGATTTCAAAATAGGTTTAAAATGCCTCTGTGAATATTTAAAATGAGCCATTTACAGATAATTAAATACAAGCCGCATGTTGAGCCAGACTGACTTTCAGTTAATTGGAAATATGGAGAATTGTTATAAAGTTTGTTTCTGAAAATCCACAACTGCAATGATTGCTTTAGGAAATATATGTTTATAAGCAAATTAGTATCAAACCTATTGATTTAATGTGCCATGCTTGGATGCTGTAATCCAGTGATATTTAAAATAATTCTCCAGGTTTTCTGATTTTCCTCCTCTTGTTCTGCCTGTTTTTCTTCTTTACAAACATAGAGTTAGAGTTCCCAGGTCAGAGTTTCTTGGGGCCTTAACTCTCAACTTTAAATCATTCAGGCATGAAATGCTGGTGAGATCAAGACATAAACCCGAATTTTGTCATTTTTTGATAATAGAATTTTTGGATTCTTCATCCACTTAATTTGTTGCCATTTCTATGAAAAAGAACAAAGAAAACACAGTTTAATGGTCTGAAGATAGGATTTCAGTTCCAACACGTTGATTCTGTTGAGGTAAAATAATTCTATCACTGATATCCTTGCGGCCTCAACCTCACCTAAGTCTGGATGTCGTGAGAAAGAACAGATGAAGAGCAGGAAATTAAGATTAACACAAGTTTAATTTGGTACATAATAAGTCCAATGATTTCCAATGCATATTGTATACAAAAAGAATGATACAAAGAAAGAAAGATTTACCAAAGGGCCCTTTGGGAGAGACTCGGTCAGACAAGCAAGGCCGTATCATGAGTGGTCTGTCTTACCATAAGTGTTAAACCATTTTATACCCTTACTTCAAAGCTGACGGTTTGTTTACGAAGCCACAGGTCACTGTGTTCCCAGTTCCCCACTATAAATTAGTTACTCCTATGGGAGTAATTTATTGCCTATAATCATGACTAACAGCCGGCATTTACTGCCCACAGCTACTGAGAACATCCTGACCTGGGATTAATCCTTTCTCCAACCTGAAGCCTGCTGTGACCGACTTCTCCCTCTCAGGCTCACACTACATGTTATATTTCAGTACACATGCAAACTGAACACATAAATGATTTTAATTCTCAACAATTCCCTAGGAGCTGTTGGCTGAAAAACTGGCATAGAGTTGCTGCTCAGCTGAAGGATGAGGCACCTCGCAGGTTCTATGTAGATCTTTGCTAGATTTCTTCCTAAAGACATGACTTTCAGATACTATTATTTATATCATCTGCTACAGAGCCGCTTGCCACTTTTTTTGTCCTCCACTTGTTCACTTTTTAGACACATATTACGAAACTGGTTACTGCTTTTTTTCCAAAGAAAACTTCAGCTTCAAAAAGCCTAAATAACATAAAGACAACTTCAGAAGATTATTCTGGGTCCTTGGATTAGACGATCTTTTGCCATTGATTGGATTTATAAGACTTTTAAACTGAAAAAAGGCAAACACAAGTCATGAGGCATATTTATGCCTTGAACAGGACCTTCATCTTTAACCAGAGGTTAGTTATTTGACCTTGTGTACATAGAGAAAATATTTCTCAACCCAAATCAATTAAAAAACACTAATTTTAGGAAAACTATGGAACCGATTACAGAACCTGGTGGAATGCCAAAAGCAACTTGGAAACAACCAAAGGAGAATAACTCAAATTAAACCAATATACTCAGCGTTTGCCTATCAATCCTGTATACAGTCATATTCAAAAAAATTAAAACATGTGTTCCAGTGAGGACTGTCAGATTAAGAGTATTTTTTGAAAATAATAAACTTTAGGCATTTATAAAACATATATTTCAAAAAGCTTATATTTCTATATTAAAAAAGTATTTTTTATTGTTCTGATGTAATATTATAATCGTAAATGTTGTGTTTTCTTTAGTTTGTGTGCAGTTAATCTATATAATGTGTTTCATTTCGTGAGCTAAATTACTTTCAATAAAACAAATAAATAAACTTTCAACAATATTCTAATTTATTGAATTGGGCTGTATGTGCTGAATCACCACTGTTTCATCCAATGAATGTAGGAGGTTTTTCATGCTTGGCTAACGAACAGAAATCATTGCTCTGGAATGTACATGGAATGAAAACGAATAAAAGTGAAAAGCCTTCAGGAAGCCTGGGGAATTACTGATCAAGTCTACTTGATCAGGAGATTACAGCAACGCCTTGTGCCTGCAGGAATGTTACATATAATAACATTTGTAAACAACAGCCTGGGATGTTGAGGGAAAAAAAGTTTTACGTTCTCCGTAAACCAGAATCTTTTCAGCTCCATGATGTTTGATGGGTTTCTTGCATGCATTGTTGGTTTTCAATCTCCCACAGAATCTCAATAAGACTGAGATCTGTGTTTTCGACCGGCCTGCTCCATTTCTGTCTTTCAGTCTTTTCCCGGATGGATTCCTCAGAAGCTTTGGATAACTGTGGTGTTGCATGGTTCACCTCTGCTTCGGCTTTGATTTTTGTGAGATGGTGCCACATTTTTGTCAGTCACCCTCTGAAACAGCAAAGGTTTCTTGTGTATTTTATAGTTTTACATTTTCAAACTTATGCTTCAAAGGCAAGTGTTGGTTCACTGTTTAGTTTTGCTTTGCTAGATTTAGACGCTGCTTTTTATCTGACAATGAATTGTATTGGACTCAGTTGGTATAACTTTCTGTTTCCTTCTGACATTTGTCTCATTTTAATATTGTACAACTTACTGCATCTGTTTTGTTAGTTTTGCCGACTTGACAGGACTCCTTGAAATAAGATTTGTATCTCATTTGGACCTTCTTGGATGAAAAAGGCTAAATAAAAAAACTAAAAATCCATTTTTATACAAACTAAACCACATTTTCTTTTTAAAAACCCTAGTCTTTCTTCACTCTTTCACTTCTTTAATCTTTCTTTTCACGCTTGGTCCAAAACAGCTGATCTGAACTTTCATTTTTGTGTTTTTATTTCTTCTTTTACTCATTTTGCATCTGAAATAATGTCCCTTAAAGTCTGCAATAAATGACTGGCTCTTAAAGTGGTGATAAAACACCTACAGAATGTCTGAGGAAGAACATACAGGTCCTTCTCAAAATATTAGCATATTGTGATAAAGTTCATTATTTTCCATAATGTCATGATGAAAATTTAACATTCATATATTTTAGATTCATTGCACACTAACTGAAATATTTCAGGTCTTTTATTGTCTTAATACGGATGATTTTGGCATACAGCTCATGAAAACCCAAAATTCCTATCTCACAAAATTAGCATATCATTAAAAGGGTCTCTAAACGAGCTATGAACCTAATCATCTGAATCAACGAGTTAACTCTAAACACCTGCAAAAGATTCCTGAGGCCTTTAAAACTCCCAGCCTGGTTCATCACTCAAAACCCCAATCATGGGTAAGACTGCCGACCTGACTGCTGTCCAGAAGGCCACTATTGACACCCTCAAGCAAGAGGGTAAGACACAGAAAGACATTTCTGAACGAATAGGCTGTTCCCAGAGTGCTGTATCAAGGCACCTCAGTGGGAAGTCTGTGGGAAGGAAAAAGTGTGGCAGAAAACGCTGCACAACGAGAAGAGGTGACCGGACCCTGAGAAAGATTGTGGAGAAGGGCCGATTCCAGACCTTGGGGGACCTGCGGAAGCAGTGGACTGAGTCTGGAGTAGAAACATCCAGAGCCACCGTGCACAGGCGTGTGCAGGAAATGGGCTACAGGTGCCGCATTCCCCAGGTCAAGCCACTTTTGAACCAGAAACAGCGGCAGAAGCGCCTGACCTGGGGAATGCGGCACCTGTAGCCCATTTCCTGCACACGCCTGTGCACGGTGGCTCTGGATGTTTCTACTCCAGACTCAGTCCACTGCTTCCGCAGGTCCCCCAAGGTCTGGAATCGGCCCTTCTCCACAATCTTCCTCAGGGTCCGGTCACCTCTTCTCGTTGTGCAGCGTTTTCTGCCACACTTTTTCCTTCCCACAGACTTCCCACTGAGGTGCCTTGATACAGCACTCTGGGAACAGCCTATTCGTTCAGAAATGTCTTTCTGTGTCTTACCCTCTTGCTTGAGGGTGTCAATAGTGGCCTTCTGGACAGCAGTCAGGTCGGCAGTCTTACCCATGATTGGGGTTTTGAGTGATGAACCAGGCTGGGAGTTTTAAAGGCCTCAGGAATCTTTTGCAGGTGTTTAGAGTTAACCCGTTGATTCAGATGATTAGGTTCATAGCTCGTTTAGAGACCCTTTTAATGATATGCTAATTTTGTGAGATAGGAATTTTGGGTTTTCATGAGCTGTATGCCAAAATCATCCGTATTAAGACAATAAAACACCTGAAATATTTCAGTTAGTGTTCAATGAATCTAAAATATATGAATTTTAAATTTTCATCATGACATTATGGAAAATAATGAACTTTATCACAATATGCTAATATTTTAAGAAGGACCTGTATATCTTTGTTTTTACAACTTTCCTTTACCATAGTGTTCGAGCTTCATGTCTGAAGTCATACAAAAAAAAAAAAGCATGAGGCAAAGAAAATAAGCACAACGTGGCCAAGGATGCAGAAGAAAGGGGATGATTACATATGGAACACCAAACTTAGCCCTCAGAGCACAACACAATGACCATCCAGGACAAAAGTATGAATAGTCTCCAGCATAAATGTCAGTTTATAACATGAAGATTTAAATAGCAAATTGTAAAGGAGTGCAAAGGTATGGAGACCTTATAGAACAGCACCCCACCAAGGAAATTATGGCTCTTAGTGGTGAGCTCTGTCTGCCTGTGATTCGCCACAGTTGTGATTGGCCACTTGTCTTAGTTTGA
The DNA here is from genome assembly GCF_021462225.1 of Girardinichthys multiradiatus. Lineage (NCBI taxonomy): Eukaryota > Metazoa > Chordata > Actinopteri > Cyprinodontiformes > Goodeidae > Girardinichthys > Girardinichthys multiradiatus. The sequence continues at coordinate 46,528,013 of NC_061796.1, forward strand.
TTTAGTGGAGGACTCAAAAGCAGACTCACTGAATCAAAAAGAGTTATTTAATGAATAAGAGGACAACTTACAGGTTGGTTTTGAACAGGGCAGCTTAACGGGCAGTCAAGACGGGTAGGGGGCAGACAGGCAAACTGAAGAAACCAGGGAGAAACAGAAAGAACCAGTGCACATATATACTGAGGCAGAGGTGGAGAAAGACAAATAATCCACATGAACTAACCAGAGGAAATGTGGAGCAGGTGTGGAGGAGTGAAAGCAGGGAAGCTGAAGGAATGATACTAAAGAAAAGATTAACAGAAAAATTACTAAATGTAAAAAGAATAGAACAGAAGAATAAACTAGACCAAAATGAACAAAAAACATACAACAGGGGAATAATCGTGACAAAAAACTGTCATTCAAAATGCTGAAATTCTGGGAGCATTCAGGTTAGATGTGATTTCTGCTCCAGCTCTCAGCAGCATTACTGAATGTTCAGGCCGTCACACCTTCTCCCCAAACAGCTCTGAATAGTTTAAATGAGCAAACTGTACAGCGGGTTTGTTTTAAAGCAGCTGAAAGTTTCATGTTTCTACAACTAGAGGATAAAAGGTGTTTTAAAATTGCTGTTGGAAGTATTGGAAGAAAAAAAAACAGAAAGACCATCTGTGATTCATTCATGCTTCATTCTAATAATACAACCGTGATTTTCAGCTTTACATAAATAAAATGATGTATGCAAAAAATAAAGAAGGTATTTGAACATGATTTTACAGGATATTGTGGAGTGAACTGGATTCTTTACAACAGGATTTAAAATGGATCTGTTTGTCTTGTAAAGTGATGAGAGATTATGTTGGTCGTGCATCCACGTCGAACTGAACTGAACAGATTTGAACACTCAGATCGGTGTACAAAACATCATTTAAATTTTAAACAACTGGAGGGAGCTGAACTATTTAATGTTTTTGTAAAAGAAACTTCGTTTTTAGAAGCCATTTTGAACATTTCTTTTTTGTTCTGTTGTTTTACCTGAACCAGGCAGTATTCTCCAAACATTCATCTGATTTAACAGGGTGTCCTTGGTATTTCACAGGACTTTATTATTACCACTGTATATACAGAAGAATTTTCACTCAGGTGACTGAATTTAAAGCAGCAGGAAACACCAGGCAATCCCCAAAGGCTCTCAGAGTTACTGTGTGGAACAGATGAATGTGAGAACAGAAAAAGAAGAGAAACTTTACTGTTGTAATTCTGTCATTTTGTTGCTCAGTTATTTCTAATGCAGGTATTTCCCCAAACTCTATCAGTGTCTGGAGAGAGACTCTAAACTGTCCTTAAAATTAAACCAAAACTCAGAACGATCCTTACAAAAGAATGATGTCTGTCTTTACATTATTGCACAAATGGAAAATAAAGAAAACCCACATCATAGACACTTATGCCTTAATGTCCTAAAGATGCAATAATTATGTGAACCCACCTTTAGTTACCTGCACTAAACGACACCCAGCTTCATCAGTGCTAAAACAACCTTTTAACCCCTGAAAATATTTGGAGCAAGCTTGCATTACCTCTCACATTTCCTCTTTAGTTCTGGAGCCCTTATTGATCTCCTCTTTGTGTTTTGTCAGACCTAAGATGACATTTAAGTGACACAAAAAGCAGAAATGCTCCTGTCCGTGCAAATACATCCCCCTACACTGTGGGCTCAGCACAAAGACGTCATTCAGGAATGCAAAGTTCAACTCAGTTTTCAATTCAGCTTATTCATAAAGTGAATTTCAGTTCAGTCTTTAAAACACCTGGACCAATCCACTCGCAGCACCTGAACAAAGTACGAGCTTCCCATCTGAGATCTGATCAGAAATGTGCCATTATTTATTATCCCAGCACCCGCTACGTCTCTTTCTCTCTCTGATTAACAAGCAATGTTGACACATATTGCTCTAAATCAGCCTTGGGTCACATCATGGATGCCTCTGTGGTGTCAGGCAGTTTGGGTCCTCTAGGTCCCAATCAGGCAGATGTGACCGACCAACACGGAAACCTTGCTTCTGCAAGCAGAGCCTCACACCCGACAGAAAACGAACCAAACTCTTCGAAGGACTTGCACAAACCGCCCAGCTGATCACTTTAAACTCAGTTACAAAGAGTCCAATTTTGGTCAGTTAAGCACTTAAAGTTGAGTCAGGAATACCAAGAGATTTGGAAGTTGTATAGATCTAAATGTGTCACCGGTTAATTGAGATACAAATAATCTAATAATGTTAATGAACAGTTTATGCCTGCAATGGTCACTGGATTTTATAAGTATGACAGCCATTTTTTATATCCAGTTTGAGGTTCGTCTGGGTCCTGTGACCTTCCGAAACAGAATTTAAGGAGTGTTCTTGCAGAATTTATAATGCCTTTTAAAATGAGAAAGGTCAGTGATCAAATTATTTGATAAATCAAGAAATTCTTATGATTGGACAAGTTGCCTCTTTATAGACAGTGGAATTCAAAACAAAGACATTTCTGCCTTCAGATTAATAGTAAAAAATAAAATCACTGAAAATATTCCTTTAAAGGACAGATGGTAAAAAAGGAGAAGAAAAACAAGAAACATGGCATCTGACCAGAAACCCAACAAGGGGAAATTTGCTGTCAGAAGAGAATAGAAACTCTCAGAAAGTGGCTAACTGTCTCAGCTGAGTGATAACAAGATTTAAAAAAGAGGAAAAATGCAGCAAAATGTACAGAAACAATCATGAAAATATTCTAGGCAAGTTGGTAATAACACCAGCAGCAGATCTGTGGAAGCTGAAACTTGGACAGCTGAAATTCTGCTTTATTCCCTCTGCTTGTTGTGAAGGATCGTGTCACAGTGACAATGTTTGATAATGTTTTATAACCATGAGTCCAAAATGTTGACATGGCTCTGTCTGTTCAGATCCAGCTCATTTTGGACTTCCAGGTTTTACTATTTGTGCCTGTAGGCAAATAAAAATATTCTAATTTTAACACTTTTAAAAACGGGCATCATTCTCAGATTCAATACATGAGGGAACATCTCAGTCACCTGAGAAATCAAAAAATGTAATTCCTGAGCTGCCTGTTCTCACATGTTCCTGTCAACACAGTGCAGAGAGGAAGCTAATGACTGAGGCCCTATTCTATTACTAGGAATGTTCCTTCGGTGCTTCATTTTAGGTTTAAATGGGTCCTGGAGGAATTGCTTCCATTACCAAATGCACCAACCCTTCAAGAAGCCGAGACATCATTAGTTATCATTCATTCCTTTTCAGTAAGCAGATATGAAACAACTTTGTTCCATCCTTACCATCCATAACTCAGTCCCCACCAGCATCCTAACAATGTTTTGTTGAGCTGTGGCTGACAGGCTGTAGGTATACTGTATCTCAGTGCTGTTTTCCAGACATAAAATACAACCCTGCAGAGGATGGTGATGGGAGCTGAGAAAGACACTGGTGTTGGTGAAATGCCTCATACATAAAAACCGTCAATGGGTTTAACTCTGCAGGAGCTGGTCTGGGTATGAATAAATACTAATGAGTGTAAATCAGAACAATGGCTCCACTTTGGATCTCTCTTGAGGTCTTGTCCTGGACTCTGAGAGAAGGTTAACTTGTGTGACTGAGGTGCCAGGTTAAATGAGGGAGCGTTAGGTGGCTTGCAAGCCCTGTTCACCAGTATTATACAAGCTGCCTGCTCATTGCTAATGCTCACCTTAATGCAAAGTCCTGTTCATTTCTTGTTTACGTGAGTCTGGAGAACAAGTTTCTCTCCTGGTGCAAACTCATTTGGCGATGAAGGTAAAAGCGCAGAAAACGTTTCCTGATGGGTATGTTTCCACAATCTCTTCTTTAAAGTTCTTTAAAAAAAGAATCTGGTAACCTACAGGCTTGTGCTGCTGCAGAGAGTGAAACAGAGATGGATGGCTGTGCTTTAGCAGGTACACCTTGGCCACTAAGAGTGTTTTAGGGAAGTGAAGGCGTGCAACTGTTTCTTGGAAGAACGAATGGTTCTCAGTCATCGAGGCATTTGGAGCAAGCATTTGTTCCCAGCAGAGAAGTCGGATAAAGTGTTGTTTGTCCCTCAAGCCAAATAACTGCAGATGAAGAGCAGAGGAGGGAGCATGTTCAGTGCTTCTACTGAATAAATAATCTTTAGGTTATAAAAGTACAACTCTGGAGTCTCCATACCTCCCATCCAGGATGTGCTTCGGAGCTTCTGCAGGAGCATTAGCCAGAAGTTGATCACGCTCTCTCTGTGAACTTTTTCACTGCCACCATCAGGCAATCAGCACCACAACAACTACGAAACCACCAGGCTGCTACACAGCAATCATCCTCCTGTTTTTAAAATGCCAAACCGCTGATGATATTATGCATTTTATGTTATTGCAGTTGATTTATATGTTTCATCTAGTTTATGTTGAATTGTTTTGGTGGATGTCATTAGGGTATACAGGGAAATGATAACAAACTGATTTAATTTGACTTGGTTTGAAATCAGAACATTTTAGAAAACCCAATTCCTCCTGAACACATGAGAAAGCCAGTGGACAAGGCAGTTAGGACTTGGACCTGTTGGGAGCAAGAGAGTATACAAGTCACAGCATTTAAAAACATTTCCTGAATTATCGATGCCATACTGAGTTATCAATGCCTATAATATACAACAGCACCAATACTTGGTATAAGACTCTAATTTAAATCAGGCGGAAAGGCAAGATGACAACCATGAAAAAACAAGACCAGTTAGGATGCAACAGACACCTTGTGACATCTCTTAATAACAAAACTAAAATAGTTTAAAACATTTGGAGAAAACTGTCATGAATTTATTTTCATTATAGTTTTGATTTACATTTTGTACCTAATGAACAGGGTTTGTTCCATTTGGCAGCCATGTTGACCATCTTAGTTTTTCCTCGTTTTGAGTTTTGGCAGCACAGCTTTGCAGTGCATCAAGAAATTTTCTTCAGCCTTTGTACCTGAGAATTTACCTGTTTACATTTCGGCAAGTTTAGTTGCTAATTTATCAACTAAATAAAATAACTTGGTCAAAGACATCCAGCATTGATACTTGCAGGTTGAATTCACATTTTCAAAAGTGTAAGGTCACAATTAATTTTCATTCATTCATCTTCTGTTTGCTTCTTCCATATTGGGTCACGGGGGAAGCTGCTGCCTATCTCCAGCAGTCTATGGTCGGGAGGGCGGGTTACACCTTGGACAGGTTGCCGTTGCCAGTCCATCACAGGGCAACACAGATATACAGGACAAACAACCATGCAATCATTTGTTAACACCTACGGGCAATTTAGAGAGACCAACTAAGCTAATAGGCATATCTTTGGACTGTGGGAGGAAGCCGGAGTGCCTGCTGAGAATCCATGCTTGCTCGGGGAGAGCATGCAAACTCCATGCAGAAAGACCCCTGGCTGGGAGTTGAACCCATGGCCTTCTTGCTGCAAGGCAACAGTGCTACCAACTGCTCCACCGTGCAGCCCCATTTATAACAGTGAAAGGTCACAATTAAATTTGTTCATCTTCATCTTCTTCACTCATAGGACTTGAATATCTGCAATATCGTATTCCTTTTTTAATTATTATAAAAGGCCAAATGAAAAAAAGGTGTACATATTAGTCCTGTGGTCTCTGCCTACTTGCAATTAAAATTTCCTATCAAGTCATGTAACATTTGCAGCTTTCAGCCGTCTGCACAGCTAGTGGTAAAATGCACCTCATGAAACACGAGACTATAGCTAATCCGCCTCTCCAATGATACAAGGTGAAACTTAATTAAATAAAGGGTGCTGGTTGGTTGCAAGCCTCGCTATTTGAGCACTGAATTTGAAGCACGGTGTATTTACTGTGAACCTTGCTAGATGCCAATTGGAACAAATAATAGTCTTTGGTCCGGTACTGCACTGTTGCAGGATTTCGAATAAGGTGTGACTCAGCTCTGCAAAACGTGTTCATCCACCATTAGAAAACTGAGAGAAACTGTGCTCAGACCAGAAAACACAAAAGGGGAGGGCAGGGCAGGAAACACTGAGGCAGAACAGGAAAGGGAGCAAAATAGATATGACAAGCGTAAAAATAACTGGACCAATACACAATGAGAGAAAATTGCCAAAATTGCCAGATGAGACTAAAGATAAAACAAAGGAACAGATTTGATTTAATTTAGTTTATTCGTATACAGACTACTCATAGCAAATGTCATCTCAAGACAATTTACAAGACAAACAGGTCTTAAAATCTGCATCAAATTCATTCCTGCACAGTCTAATCAGAAAGTGTGGTTCAGATTTAATTACATACAGTCTAATTAAAACTAAATAAAAAAAATATGGTCAAAATCAGTTGATTGTACAACCCAAACTATTAAAAGGTTATTAATTAAGGATATCCAGCTGATTTAATCCAGCTGTGATTTTAGCAATAATTCAGTCTATGTGTGGAAAGTTGAGAGGAACCACTTCTTAACAAGAAGAACAGTCAGTATGATTGTTAAAGACTCAGGGATACTGCAGCCATATCCAGATGATGCCTAATTGGAGTAGCAGGAGAAACAAGCAAAGTGAGGAAAGAGATCAGTATGTCCTCCAGCAGCTTAACTACAGAGATACAGGATAACCTCAGCCAGCCCGACTATAAGCTTTATCAAAACGAAACACTTTAAGTTTGGTCTGAAAGGAGAAAGGGTGTCAATCACATCATCAGGGTGTTGTAGGTCATTAAAGTCCAAACTAGGAAACTGGGGATCTTTGGAAATCAAAATAAAGTTTGTGTTTTTGGGAGGCTTGGAAACTCACAAAGACTCAAACCAAAGTTGACTACGAAACGGTCCTTTCCCCAGCTGCAAAGAAGAGGTGGAAGAGTGGGACTAAGGTAGTCATTCATAATTCCACCATTATGAAAGGTATAATGTTATGCCACCACCAATTTATGACATGAATGGGTTCCAATGGAAAAATAAACTAATCCTGTTTTAACCAATACCAAAAGGGAAGTGGATTGTTCTGTGTGAACATGGTCCTTGTTCCTAAATGCCAGCGTCTAGTTTCCAGCTCAAACTTTATCCCTCCTAATTTTCAGACAGCATGTTGTAGAGGAAGTATAAAAGCACCTTTTGTAAAGGTGACACACAGGATTAATGATCCACTCTTGTATCTGTTGCGTCATCAGACTCCAGGTTGTGAAACAGGAAACAACCAGCGGAGGTTTCCACGCTGCGTTCAGGTTTCAGTCCTGCTCTAGTTTGCCCAACCAAAACGCAGACCTCTGACTGAAGTGGACTGAAAAATCTTAGACAGGCTGGAAATCTTATTGTTGGAGCAAAATTAGAAACTCCTTTAATCTTTTTTCCTTGATAAAGAGTTATACAAACATTATTTTAATGTCTCCATTATTAAAGTTTCATTCTATCAAAACCTTCAAACACCTGATGTCCCTGGATGTTTTATGGCCAGTCAATATCCCTAAATAACCCAGGAAAAGTCAGGTATTTAGACACTTTTAGCCCAAATATCCCAAATTGAAACTGAGCCTCAGCAAAGTTGTTGAAAGTCAAGGCTGTTTGCCCATTTGTTCATTTGTTGAACACTAGAATATTTAGATTTAAGCTTCATGGGACGGCTTTTCATTGTTCCCTTTTAACCACATTTAGACATTTAAACAGAAGGTTAAGTCTTTTCTGTTTGTTTTAACAACAGAATGTTGGAGGAAGTTTTGTTTTCAAATGTCCGTCCCCAGGTTTTTTCTAGCTTATTCTCTCCTCTCCTCTCCTCTCCTCTCCTCTCCTCTCCTCTCCTCTCCTCTCCTCTCCTCTCCTCTCCTCTCCTCTCCTCTCCTCTCCTCTCCTCTCCTCTCCTCTCCTCTCCTCTCCTCTCCTCTCCTCTCCTCTCCTCTACTCTACTCTACTCTACTCTCCTCTCCTCTCCTCTCCTCTCCTCTCCTCTCCTCTCCTCTCCATCCAGGGGTCTCATTTATAAACATGGTACACGTATTGGGCCTGAAACTGCTGTATGTCACTTTCCACACAATGGTTGTAATCTATAAAAACCAAACTTGACGGGAGGACGCCCGTTTTGGAGACAGGAGAAACTGTTGATACATCAGGCCTTCCTACACTGTGGCTACCAGACATGATCTCAACTCTCCACTTCACTCACCAACACATCAATTTCTCGGTGAAATTTTGTCTCGTTGCTGTTTTCTCCGCGGTTGCTGTCGTTAACCATCGTTAACTTCTTTATTTGTCTAAGTTTCCACTCTAACAGATTTCGTTGTTTTTCAGTTTAATTTTTTATTGTTCTTCAATCACCTAACTTTTAACATATGTCTGTTATTGGCAAGCTGAGTGACTTATTAACAAGGTTTGTAGCTCCTGTTTTTAATAGAAAGACACTGTGTCATTCAAACTTCTGCTTCCTACAAAGCCGCAGTATATGATTACTACTTTTTGCATGATAAGACTTTGCTTGTTAAAGGTAATGGAAAATGGCTGTCATCACTTCCTCTGTTTACCTCGTGAGAATATCAGTCAACTGACCTCAGTTCATATTTTTTGGGTCTACTTCCTACATTTCCATCTGGCTTGTTTTCCAATATACCAACATTTTCTTAGTTCAATCAAACCTTAAATTGTCATATGACCTTTCTTATGTTAAATCAGCTTTATTTCATGTGACGCCACCGTTTATTAGTAAAAGTAAGTTAAAAACAGGAAAGGTGCTCCCTTTGTCATTTTTATTTATATGATTAAAGCTTGTTGAAATATTTGTTCATGTTGTGTGACAACAAGCATGAAAAGGTCAAGGAGAGAGTGCGGTAATGTCAGTATCGTGTGCGTTAGTCACCACTCTTACTCAAAGCGATTGCATCTGACCAACATGAAACTGAAGACAGCTCCGAAATGTGGAGATATCTCACATACAGTAGAGAACCAGGTCTTCTTTGGTTATTCTGGTTATCCAACTCAGCCCAGGTGTGCTGTTGACATATTTAGCGAAAGTCAGATTTTCTGACGTTTACTCAGTTGGTGAAAAATAAAATATCTCAGTGCTTTGCTAAATGAGTCAGGCTTGAATCTAATAAGGAGAAATTAAAGTAGTGGTCCCAAAGTTAGGTTCAGGACCTCACTTACAATCAGACATCAACTGGCCTTTTCATGCTGTTATGTTGAAGATTTCTGCTTGGTTTCAACCTCAACGACTCGGAGCTCATCCCCGAAGAGAAATCTTCCACATAACTGAGGAAGTTGGTAGGTATTTATTAGAGTTTGATGGCGGTAATGCCAATAAAGATTTCTCCATTGATTATTTAGCAGGGTATAACTTTTGGCATGCCAGTTTCATTAAAGCTTGAACACATTCAGTTCAATCAGGAGGAGCTTTAAGTGGAGCTGGTAGGGAGATGCCAGATAGTTCTTACTCGCTGAGTGTTAATCAGACCTCCTGTACTTTGTTGCACTAACTCTTTATGATCATAGCTTACCTCTTATGACCTCCTACTGGGAAGAACCCCATATTAGTTCCACAGTCCATCTTGTGGTCTTCAGTCCTCTGCTTCCTTGTTTCCCACAGTTCGCCTTTGAACCCACCTCTGCATACCCTCTGTAGAATCACCGCTCCTCCGGTCGCTCCTCCGGTCGCTCCTCCGGTCGCTCCTCCTGTCGCTCCTCCTTGGATCTGCTACCTGGACCTTCTCGCACCATTCCTCACCTGCCTGTTCACCCACCTTCGTCTGTCTCCCTCCTGGAACAACAACACAAATAACATCAGCAATCCGCTCCACAGACCACAACCTACCAATCTCAGTCCCTGTGGACACACTCACCTGTCTCCCAGAGTCCTCTTTTTCTCAAACAATAGTAAGTCTCCAGTTTCCCTTAAATTCTATCTGGAAATGATCAAAGTTCTACTTCATATAATAATCACCTGCCTCTCCTCCTCTGGGTCCTCCTGGAACCCACTCCTGAACCTAGAAGAAGAACCTGGCTTTCTGTCAGTTGCTCCTCAAATGAGTTCTTGAAATCTCATTTGTAAATTCAATCCAGTGGCTGATAATGGTGAAGTTGGTATGTGACAAGCTGCTTACGATACAGCAGTAGCTATATAGCAGTAACCTTTTTAATTTAAATGGTTGTTTGTTTTTGGGCTGTATTTAAAAATTTGTAATTCAAAATCTTAAATATTTAGACTGATCAGATCTCAGCTGGAAAATTCTGTTTATCTGAAAAATAATGCGATTAATATTCTTCTCTGAATGTTTCCTTTCAATGTTTTTGTACAAAATGTGGTTTCTACGGGGAATGGTGTGTTTTCGGGGAGTTGGGGGTTTCTCACACAGGTGTCATTTATGAACGCAGGTAGCCACCTGGGTTCATGATTATAGTTTTACAAACTTTAAAAAAATAAAGACAAATAAACCCAGAAAAATCATTACAGTTTATAGTGTGAAGCTGAATCCACATTACTTCACTGTAATTAAGACTAAACTTCTTGTCAGAGACTAGTAGGTCTCCAGACTATAGAGACGGGAGGCAGCAGAAGTCGCGCAGCATGTGTGGTTGGACCTCGTTTTGACCTGATTTCTCTTGTCACAGATCAGCGGCTCCATCCGAGCCCACACACACGCTGCCACCATGCTGAGGGAATGATGAGAGAGAAAACCGAACCTCTGTGATGTGGATTTGTTGTTTCTTAAAAAGCTGACACCTGTGAGTGTGTCACTGGGGAAATCTGAAACTGATACTGTTTGAACAAACAGGGCCTCCACTTCGCCTACAACTAGTTCCTTCCTACACTTCCACTTCCTTGACTCTGTCACCCTTCCCCTTTCCATCCTTTCCTGGTCTGATGTCATGTGCAGCAGCAGAGTGTTTATGTTCAGCTGTGTGGTTACTGCATTTTTTCAAGATTGAAAATGACTCAATCCTTGATAAAATCTGCAAAGAACAAAACAGAGCTTTTTTAGGCCTTACAGAGTCAGAGGACATAATTACATCAGCAAGGGTTTAGAAGAGGGTAGAGTAAGGAAAAGGGCAGGTGGAGGAGATTTTGTGTCCTCCTCTGTATTCCCCAAGGCCGATGAAAAGAGCTATTTGTGTCTGGGACGAATCCCGTGGGAGCATGAGTCAGATTCTGCTGATGACCTCTGATTAGGAAAACGTCTTCTGTCAGCTTGCAAAGGATTTACAGATTATCCAGACCGACATAAACGATTTTATTTCTAAATTCAGCAGACAAAGAAGTTTCGGGTTTCCCTGATTTCACCCTCCAAGGTTATGTGACAGCTGTTGTTTGGGAACATCCTACAAAAATAAATGTTATCCATTCAAAGTTTTCAACTCAGCTGATGGCTCAGGACTGACAAACCAGTAAAACCAAATACTCTCTGATGCGTAACCTAAACCTGGTGTTACAGGCATGGCCTGGGCTAACATCAGTATGATGTAATGAAAAATGCCACACAATAAAGTAAAACATAATTTAATTGCTTTCATTTAAAACAGAAAAGCTGCTAAAATACCAATTATTTCATTTATAATAATGTTGCAGACAGGCTGAGGATGCGTAGCGCTGAGTGTCTTTATGCACCATACAGCTGGAGAAAGCTCTGGTTACTCATGCACTCTCTCCAGCACCTCATTAGGAGTTTAAACTGTAGGAACTATTTTCTTGTACCTTAAAATCGGCAACCGGACCGTCTCTGTTGCTGAAATACTAACAGAAGGCACAAAAAACAGCAGGTAAAACCCCATAAAATGCAGGTATGTATGTCTCATTATTTCTGTAACTGGAAAACAGGTTTTCAGAGTAAAATAAATCAGAGATCTGGGAAACCACCACTGGGTCAGGTGCTTTGATCCTGCAAGCATTCATCCTGTTTCACGGCTCATCAATGTCATGCAAATTAAGAAATTCTAAGAAATGCTGCCACACATTTAACATTTTCATGACATGACAGAGTTCTACTACAAAAGATGGCACAAAACATATCTGTGGACTTTGAACATACCAATCCAATCAATGTGCAGAGTGTTTAAAATAAAAGCCATGTGTTAGAAAAATAAATGATAACAGTTCCGATCATTTCCTCTTCAGCATAAAGCAACATGTTCAAGTATTTTGATGGATTCTAACTGATCCCTGGTATGTGGTAGACGGGCCTGATACCATAGGATGAGAAATCATGATACCTGAGGCGGCATGCAACACAGAGTACTGCAGCTTGGGATTCTGTTTTCAGGGGTTTTCTGACCAAATGTCTGAGTTCTCTAGACTCAAAAAGATCAATCTAGCTTCCATCAGTCCAGAAACTCTGGCTCCATTTCTTTAGTAAACTGTAACATCTCTAGCACATTGTTTTCTCTGCAATGCATAGCTTCCTGCTGAGAGCTCTGTGACTTTCTCTTTGTTAGCGTAGACCTCTGGTCACCTTGGACCGGACCAGGAGTAATCTTTGGGGATCAAACTGTTGGAATCAGCTGGCTTGAAGTGTTGGAGCACTAAATGTAAAAGATCTGTGCAACATTCAGCTGTGCTGTCAGATAATGTGCTAAAGGGACAGTGATCTTGGTGGTAATGAGTGAGACTCATTCATTGTGCACAAACAAACAGAAACCAGATATTTACTTACACTCAATAAAAACTTCCTGGCATGTAGCAAATACCTCTATTTGCTAATGCCAGAGAAATACTGACAAACATTTTGGTTCTCAGTATTTGGTAGAATTGCCTTTTAAACCATTTGACTTGCGTCAAACCTTTTGGGTTTCATTTCATACGCTTTTCACAATAACCTGCTGGAATTTCATCCCATTCCTCACAACAATAACTGGTTTAACTGGGTCAGGTTTCTGGACCCCTTACTCAAACACACATTTTCAGCTGCCCACAAATTTTCTCTGGAACTGAGATCAGGGCTTTGTGATGGTTACTCCAGAACATTGACTTTGCCGTCCTTCAGCCACTTTGTAAATAGTTTAGTGGTGTGCTGAGGGATATTGTCCATTTGGAAGAACTATTTGAGTCCAAGCTTTAACTTCCCGACTGATTTCCTGCTTCAATATTTCCATGTAATGTTCTTTCTTCATGATGTCATCTATTTCTTTAAGCGCACAGCTCTCTTCTGCAGTAAAATCCCACCCAACATGATGCGGCCACCCCTGTATGTCCCAGTAGTGATGATATTCTCAGGCTTGCAAGCTTCCCCTTTGTCCTGCAAATATAGCGATGGTCATCATAATCAAACACTTCAACATAAGTTTCATCAGACAAACTTTAATCTGTCTTTTTCTGTTGCTTTTAAACTAATGGTTTTGTCCTCCCAGTGAGGCCTTTCAGTCCCAGTTGGTACAGGACTCATTTCACTGTGAGTATTGATTTTCTCTTACCAGCTTCAGGAGCAGCATCTTCACAGCTTTTGTTCTGGGGTTGATAAACCAAAACCTGTTCATCTCTGTGACACAGAACCGTTTAGGCATCTAGAAATTGAACCCAAAACCAGACTTGTTGAGGTCTGTAATTCTCTTCTTGATGTCTTGACTAATTTCCTTTGATTTTTCCACAATGGAGTGTCTTGGAGCTTTTTCCTTAAAACTCATCCACAGGTGAGCCTCAAGTTAATTCAGATGTGGTGAATGATCTGGACTTCCCCTAATTGTTTAAAGACACAGTAATCTTGATGTATTTAAACGTTAATTGAAAGTAATAAAAGAAATGTCTGTCATTATTCGGGCATTTAGCAAACAGAAATAATGTTGTTAATCCTAACTGGTTTAGTCTACAGTTTCTCTCTCTGGAGTCTTATAATAAGTTTGAGATGAATGACTCACCTCAACTTGTGTTCATTTTACATATTAAAATGTACTGTCACATGGTCTCGTGGCTATTTGCATTTATATGTTAGAAAGGGTCCAACATACCTGCTTAGAAAGAGAGAATGAAAGTTGGGTTTGATTTTAGTGACATTTAGGGAATGAACGTGTTATTTAGGAGCTTCCTGTGCTGCCTGAGCACAACGGATACCAAAACCAAGATTGTCGTTCGGTAAATTTCAATCTGAATAATCGAAAGGTGGGGGAGTGAGTTGGAGGAAATGTAAATATGCAGTATGTGTGTTTATTTGTATACGTGTCGTGTGGGAGGCATGATAATGGTGAGGATGATATCATCTGGCAACATTTTGTGGTTGGTTTGTGTTTGCAAGGCTGGAATGAATAAGTCAAGGTGAGACATGGCAGGACAGTTTCCCTGCAGTTCAACACGATTAAAAACTACAGTGTGGATAATATACAGTCATACGGTAGAACTTCAAAAGCATCCTACACAAACTTTACTGTAAGCCACGGTCCAAAGGTTTAGCTGCTGCTCCTGAACTCCCCCAAAAACCCACAAAATTATCCATAAAATACACAAAATGTCCAAACAATATGAGCAAAAATCATGAAGACAGAATTATTACACTCAAAAACCCAGAACCACAGAAACCACTAAAACACTCAAAAAACTGAGATATACCAAACTACACAAATATACAAGAGAAGGACAAAGACTTTAAACATAATATCAGTATCAGAATCAGCTTTATTGCCAAGTTCGTACATACAAACAAGAAATTTGACTCCGGTACACTTTGCTCTTTGGTTTTGTTTTTGCATTACAGAATATACATATTTACAATATACAATATTCACATATCTAATAAAAAGGTGCATTTGCAACATCTGTATGCTGTTGTTTTGTTCATCAGAGAAACATCCTGGGGGAAGAAACTGTCTCTGTAGCTGGTTTTAGTAAACAGTGCTCTGTAGCGCCACCTGAAGGTAAAGCTCTGAACAGTTTATGTGCAGGGTGTGTGGGGTCTGCAGAGATTTTAGCAGCTCTTTTCCTGGGCCTAGACCTGTATAAGTCCTGGATGGAGGGAAGGTCAGCTCTGATTATTCTCTCTGCAGTCCTGATTATTTGTTGCAGTCTGGACCTGTCCTGTTTTGTGGATGATCCAAACCACACTGAGATGGATGAAGACAGGACAGACTGAATGATGGCAGTGTAGAAGATGACCAGCAGCTCCTGTGGAAGGTTGAACTTCTTGAGTTGCCTCAGGAAGTACAGTCTCCGCTGGGCCTTCTTTCGAACAGTGTCTATGTGTGAAGACCATCTCAGGTCCTCAGAGACGGTGGTTCCTAAGAACCTGAAGTGGTCCACGGCCGATACAGTGTTGTTGAGGATGGTGAGGGGGGTGTATGGGGGTGGTGTTCTTCGAAAGTCCACCACCATTTCCACAGTCTTGAGTGGGTTGAGTTCAAGGTAGTTCTGACCGCACCAGTGTACCAGCCGATCCACCTGCTGTCTGTATGCAAACTCATCACCGTCCTGGATCAGTCCAATGACAGTGGTGTCATCTGCAACCTTCAGGAGTTTCACGGACGAGTCCGATGAGGTGCAGTCATTTGTGTACAGGGAGAAGAGGAGTGGGGAGAGAACACACCCCTGGGGGGCACCAGTACTTATTGATCTGGATCGGGAGAAGATGCTCCCCAGTCTCACCTGCTGCTGTCGGTCCGTCAGGAAGCTGTTGATCCACTGACAGGTGGAGGCTGGGACATTGAGCTGGGTGAGCTTCTGGTGGAGGATGTCTGGTATGATGGTGTTGAAGGCCGAGCTGAAGTCTACAAACTGGATCCTGGCGTACGTCCCTGGGTGGTCGAGGTGTTGCAGGATGAAGTGTAGACCTAAGTTAACAGCATCATCTGCCGACCTGTTTTCTCGGTAAGCAAATTGCAGGGGGTCCAGCTGGGGGCCTGTGATGTCCTTCAGGTGCTTCAACACCAGCCGCTCAAAGGATTTCATGACCACAGACGTCAGGGCTACAGGCCTGTAGTCATTTAATCCTAGGCCTGTCGGTCCGTCAGGAAGCTGTTGATCCACTGACAGATGGGGGTTGGGACGTTGAGCTGGCTGAGCTTCTGGTGGAGGATGTCTGGTATGATGGTATAATATCAGGAGGACATTTCATTTATTGAATAATTACAATAACAAGCAAACCCGCGACCAGGTCCCGGATGAAGTGGAAGACGATGAGTACAATAACAAGAAGAAGAATCAAGCTTTCAGAAAATGGGAAAAAAAGTAATAATTACAGGAAGAATGTTAAAATAATAATAATAAAATCCAAATTAAATAAATTGAAAAATACCTACTTTCTACTCACTATTGTGAGATATAAACTGCTACCAGACCTGTACAGATGAAGTAAAAAGACAAAGAAAAGTTAAACAAAAAACATTTATATAGAATAAAAGAAACATCTGTAAAAAAAAAAAAATGAAATCTGCAATAACAATAAAATAAAACAACACTAAAAACTATTCATATTATACTGAAGTCAAAGGACAAAGTATTACATTTGGAGCAAATCATTCATCAGTTACTAGTTACTAGAGCTATTATCAGAATGAAGATCCTGGAGAACATCAAAGGTCAGTGAAGATCTCAGACATCAGCAACCCATCCTGGAACGATATGTCCCTGGATGGAAGGCACCTTCAGGAGATGGAAGAAGTGGCTGATGTTGAGAGGTTTCATTGATGACTACAGAAGGCTGGATAGAAGAACAGCACAGAGGGACTACTCATGGCTCTGCAGAAACGGGTACTCAGTGTGGGAATAGTAGAAAGCAGGTTCTTCCACCATACACAGGAACCAAGATGTGCAAAGATCTCCCTGAAGCAGTTCATCTCATAACAGCTGAGTGTGAGATGGTGGAAGTCCAGCCTTACATAAAACAGTGTGCAGGAACATCTGTGCATACTACACACCGGAGGTTCTTCAGTCAAAGTAGGAGACACTAACAAAGCTGGTGGAGAATAAGTTGGGTAATATTAGCTGGAAGACTCTGGACTGAGCTCCAAACTGGACCAGAGATCATCCAACTTTCTCACAGGAAGATCTTTCAAGCATGGGGGCGGAGTCTGAAATAAAAGTTATACATTTAGAAATATGAACACTTCATGTATCACATATGCTAATGATTCACAGGACTTTATCATCAGCTTTTGTCCTTATTTGTTCACAACACAAGACAAGAGCTCAAGAAAACCCACAACTCATGGTTCCTGATCACTAAGATAAAAACAGTGGCCTTGGCAATGACATCACACACATAACACACGTCAGCTTCTACCTTAGCCCATAGCGCCCTATTAAAAACAAAAGAACAGAAAACCTTTGATTAAAAAACAAACCTGATGGTGCTGGACGCAGAACGTCCAAAGTAAACATTTATCCCTTTGTGTAACGGAGAAACATTTGGTTAGATACAATACCATAAAAGGGCGATGGATAGTCAGTAACTGGAAGTTCACTATTCTCTATTGATAAATCTGGACCAGATTATGTGGAACCAAATAATTCATGATTAAGTAATGGTCAGCTGAAGGGGAATTACATATTACAGCTGTTAATTATTGTTTTAGTAATGGTAATTATTTAGTAAAAGGTTGAAAAAGATAAAGTCAATTATTATTAAAGGGGGTGGACCAGTTTGTAGCACTGTTGCCTTGCAACAAGAAGGTCCAAGGTTCAGTGTCCGGCCTGGGGTCTTTCTGCATGGAACTTGCAGGTTCTC
Source organism: Girardinichthys multiradiatus (assembly GCF_021462225.1). Classification (NCBI taxonomy): domain Eukaryota; kingdom Metazoa; phylum Chordata; class Actinopteri; order Cyprinodontiformes; family Goodeidae; genus Girardinichthys; species Girardinichthys multiradiatus. The sequence continues at coordinate 46,545,652 of NC_061796.1, forward strand.
CCCATGCATGTGTTGGTTCTCTCCGGGTTTTCCGGCTTCCTTCTACAGTCCAAAAACAGGACTATTAGGATATATGGTCTCTGTAAATTGTATGTGGTATGAGAGTATGTACATGGTGTACCCCTATCTTGTGCCCAAAGACCACTGGAGACAGGCACCAGCCCCCCAAACTGGGGTGAAGGTTCCTCATCAGGCAAGGGTTAATTATGGCTTTGTCCCTGACTCCCTGATACTCTTTCAGTGTATTAAAGCAGGTTATGTTGCCTTTCTTGTAAAACAAGAATGAACACAAAAAATAAAAACAAAAAGCAAGGCCCTGTTTAGTCGCACCTACTGTTTGTACCTTTCGTCCAAGAGAATCAACTAATATTTATTGCCATTGTGAATACCTGAAGATTTTGGGGAAAGAAGGACATTGCAGTATACTTCTTTATGCTTCAGGTTTCATGTCTAAGGCTGAGAAAAGTATTTCCCCTTTACAGATTTCTTCTTGATCCGAAACTTCAGTGTACCGGATCAAATAAAGATCATTTGAGGTTTAGGCTATTCGAACCAGACTAGTTCTGAGAGGACAGCAGGAAACAAGATTACCAAAAATATTAATAATCAAAATCAAACTAAGAGATAATGTGCTTTTAAAGAATATGGTAAACATCTGGCATAAAGTCAGGAAATTGGAAGGATACATTAGCTGTTTGCTTACTCCTATTCATGAGAACCCGGACTTCCAACCCAGACTTCAGTCTGGTCTCGCTGACTGGAGCACCAAGCTAACAAATTCAGGGAGGCTCAATTCTCACATTCCAACAAGTTAAAAGCAAATATGGCATCACCAATTAAAGTTTCTTTAAATTTCTACAAATCAGAAACTCTATTCAGCTTAATTTGAAAGAGTTTGTGTTAATGTATCCGGGCCGCATGGATCACTGATAAACACCCCACCATTAGTCAGTGGAAGCGGACTAAGGGTCTCTACAACTTTGAAGGACAAACTGGATTTGTTTTATCAGATTTTGGACCCATTTCATGCCCACCTTGGTGGTGCTGCATCTCGTAGGCTGAGGTCAGCGCTTATAGATCTGGCCTGGTAAAAACCTGTACGCTGTACTCTGGTGCCTACGCCTCCTTATGTTATAGCTGATTTGCAGAAAAGGTTCAATAAATAAAAATAAGAAAAAAAATCAAACTAAGTAAAACCTCAATAAAAAAAAACAACTGATAAACTGACATTTTATTTGACTAACACTAACATGAAATCAGAAGAAACCAAGAAACATTTTTCCAATCACTGAGAAAACCTTTGGAGCTCCATAGCTTAGCCACAGTTCACAGAAAAACTCCATTTAAACTTCAACTGGGTCCCAGGAAGTTAAATTTTAAATGCCAATCTAGTTTTTGTTTGTTTGGATCAGGTTGAATTGATCGCTGTGTTGATCAGACCACAGTCACACAGCTGTTCTGGACTCAGAGACGTCTTGTCCATTCTCTGGACAAATTGAGTCCTCTGATACTTAATGTATTGTTCTCTACATTTCTCCGTGGTTTTTAGGAGATGGAAGCTGCTTTCACACATGGTCAGCAGCCTACTGCTGGCAACAGCGGGTCCATCAACAAACGGGACCTTAAAGATTAAGAATAGCATGTCATCAAAGTTCATGTACATGTAGAAGTAAACAGACAGATACTTCTGGCACTATAGTGTATCTTGGCAGCCATGTTTTAACTAGGACCATCAAAGCAAAGCTTATTTTTTAAAATTACCTCTGTTGTTTGATTTTATTATTTGATTTGTTTTTCTGTGTCTGTATCTGTGTTTATTTTCTTTGTGATTGTATATACAACGCTTTGAGTGTCTCGTTACTGAAAAGTGATATATATATAACTTTTACCTTTAACTTTTACCTTACCTTACCTTTAACTTTTACCTTTAACTTTTACCTTACCTTACCTTTAACTTTTACCTTTAACTTTTACCTTACCTTACCTTTAACTTTTACCTTTAACTTTTACCTTTAACTTTTACCTTTAACTTTTACCTTACCTTACCTTTAACTTTTACCTTACCTTACCTTTAACTTTTATCTTTAACTTTTACCTTTAACTTTTACCTTACCTTACCTTTAACTTTTACCTTTAACTTTTACCTTTAACTTTTACCTTACCTTACCTTTAACTTTTACCTTTAACTTTTACCTTACCTTACCTTTAACTTTTATCTTTAACTTTTACCTTTAACTTTTACCTTTAACTTTTACCTTACCTTACCTTTAACTTTTACCTTTAACTTTTACCTTTAACTTTTACCTTTAACTTTTACCTTTAACTTTTACCTTACCTTTTACCTTTAACTTTTACCTTACCTTACCTTTAACTTTTATCTTTAACTTTTAACTTTTACCTTACCTTTAACTTTTACCTTTAACTTTTAACTTTTACCTTACCTTTAACTTTTAACTTTTACCTTACCTTTAACTTTTAACTTTTACCTTACCTTTAACTTTTAACTTTTACCTTACCTTTAACTTTTAACTTTTACCTTACCTTTAACTTTTAACTTTTACCTTACCTTTAACTTTTACCTTTAACTTTTACCTTACCTTTAACTTTTACCTTTAACTTTTAACTTTTACCTTACCTTTAACTTTTAACTTTTACCTTACCTTTAACTTTTACCTTACCTTTAACTTTTAACTTTTACCTTACCTTTAACTTTTAACTTTTACCTTACCTTTAACTTTTAACTTTTACCTTACCTTTTACCTTTAACTTTTACCTTACCTTACCTTTAACTTTTACCTTACCTTACCTTTAACTTTTACCTTTAACTTTTACCTTACCTTACCTTTAACTTTTATCTTTAACTTTTACCTTTAACTTTTACTCTTACCTTAACTTTTACCTTTAACTTTTACCTTTAACTTTTACCTTACCTTACCTTTAACTTTTACCTTACCTTACCTTTAACTTTTAACTTTTACCTTACCTTTAACTTTTACCTTTAACTTTTACCTTACCTTTAACTTTTACCTTTAACTTTTACCTTACCTTACCTTTAACTTTTACCTTACCTTACCTTTAACTTTTAACTTTTACCTTACCTTTAACTTTTAACTTTTACCTTACCTTTAACTTTTAACTTTTACCTTACCTTTAACTTTTAACTTTTACCTTACCTTTAACTTTTACCTTTAACTTTTACCTTACCTTTAACTTTTACCTTTAACTTTTAACTTTTACCTTACCTTTAACTTTTAACTTTTACCTTACCTTTAACTTTTAACTTTTACCTTACCTTTAACTTTTAACTTTTACCTTACCTTTAACTTTTAACTTTTACCTTACCTTTTACCTTTAACTTTTACCTTACCTTACCTTTAACTTTTACCTTACCTTACCTTTAACTTTTACCTTTAACTTTTACCTTTAACTTTTACCTTACCTTACCTTTAACTTTTACCTTACCTTACCTTTAACTTTTACCTTTAACTTTTACCTTACCTTACCTTTAACTTTTACCTTTAACTTTTACCTTTAACTTTTACCTTACCTTACCTTTAACTTTTACCTTTAACTTTTACCTTTAACTTTTACCTTTAACTTTTACCTTACCTTACCTTTAACTTTTACCTTACCTTACCTTTAACTTTTATCTTTAACTTTTACCTTTAACTTTTACCTTACCTTACCTTTAACTTTTACCTTTAACTTTTACCTTTAACTTTTACCTTACCTTACCTTTAACTTTTACCTTTAACTTTTACCTTTAACTTTTACCTTACCTTACCTTTAACTTTTACCTTTAACTTTTACCTTACCTTACCTTTAACTTTTATCTTTAACTTTTACCTTTAACTTTTACCTTTAACTTTTACCTTACCTTACCTTTAACTTTTACCTTTAACTTTTACCTTTAACTTTTACCTTTAACTTTTACCTTTAACTTTTACCTTACCTTTTACCTTTAACTTTTACCTTACCTTACCTTTAACTTTTACCTTTAACTTTTAACTTTTACCTTACCTTTAACTTTTAACTTTTACCTTACCTTTAACTTTTAACTTTTACCTTACCTTTAACTTTTAACTTTTACCTTACCTTTAACTTTTAACTTTTACCTTACCTTTAACTTTTAACTTTTACCTTACCTTTAACTTTTACCTTTAACTTTTACCTTACCTTTAACTTTTACCTTTAACTTTTAACTTTTACCTTACCTTTAACTTTTAACTTTTACCTTACCTTTAACTTTTAACTTTTACCTTACCTTTAACTTTTAACTTTTACCTTACCTTTAACTTTTAACTTTTACCTTACCTTTAACTTTTAACTTTTACCTTACCTTTTACCTTTAACTTTTACCTTACCTTACCTTTAACTTTTACCTTACCTTACCTTTAACTTTTACCTTTAACTTTTACCTTACCTTACCTTTAACTTTTATCTTTAACTTTTACCTTTAACTTTTACTCTTACCTTAACTTTTACCTTTAACTTTTACCTTTAACTTTTACCTTACCTTACCTTTAACTTTTACCTTACCTTACCTTTAACTTTTACCTTTAACTTTTACCTTTAACTTTTACCTTACCTTACCTTTAACTTTTACCTTACCTTACCTTTAACTTTTAACTTTTACCTTACCTTTAACTTTTAACTTTTACCTTACCTTTAACTTTTAACTTTTACCTTACCTTTAACTTTTAACTTTTACCTTACCTTTAACTTTTACCTTTAACTTTTACCTTACCTTTAACTTTTACCTTTAACTTTTAACTTTTACCTTACCTTTAACTTTTAACTTTTACCTTACCTTTAACTTTTAACTTTTACCTTACCTTTAACTTTTAACTTTTACCTTACCTTTAACTTTTAACTTTTACCTTACCTTTAACTTTTAACTTTTACCTTACCTTTTACCTTTAACTTTTACCTTACCTTACCTTTAACTTTTACCTTACCTTACCTTTAACTTTTACCTTTAACTTTTACCTTTAACTTTTACCTTACCTTACCTTTAACTTTTATCTTTAACTTTTACCTTTAACTTTTACCTTACCTTACCTTTAACTTTTACCTTTAACTTTTACCTTTAACTTTTACCTTACCTTACCTTTAACTTTTACCTTTAACTTTTACCTTACCTTACCTTTAACTTTTACCTTTAACTTTTACCTTACCTTACCTTTAACTTTTACCTTTAACTTTTACCTTACCTTACCTTTAACTTTTACCTTTAACTTTTACCTTACCTTACCTTTAACTTTTACCTTTAACTTTTACCTTTAACTTTTACCTTACCTTACCTTTAACTTTTACCTTTAACTTTTACCTTACCTTACCTTTAACTTTTACCTTTAACTTTTACCTTACCTTACCTTTAACTTTTACCTTTAACTTTTACCTTACCTTTAACTTTTACCTTTAACTTTTACCTTACCTTTAACTTTTACCTTTAACTTTTACCTTACCTTTAACTTTTACCTTTAACTTTTACCTTACCTTTAACTTTTACCTTTAACTTTTACCTTACCTTTAACTTTTACCTTTAACTTTTACCTTACCTTTAACTTTTACCTTTAACTTTTACCTTTAACTTTTAACTTTTACCTTACCTTTAACTTTTAACTTTTACCTTACCTTTAACTTTTAACTTTTACCTTACCTTTAACTTTTAACTTTTACCTTACCTTTAACTTTTACCTTACCTTTAACTTTTAACTTTTACCTTACCTTTAACTTTTAACTTTTACCTTACCTTTAACTTTTACCTTTAACTTTTACCTTACCTTTAACTTTTACCTTACCTTTAACTTTTAACTTTTACCTTACCTTTAACTTTTAACTTTTACCTTACCTTTAACTTTTAACTTTTACCTTACCTTTAACTTTTAACTTTTACCTTACCTTTAACTTTTAACTTTTACCTTACCTTTAACTTTTACCTTTAACTTTTACCTTACCTTTAACTTTTAACTTTTACCTTACCAAGGAGGAAAGTGACAGAACGAAAAGCTGAAAGTCAGGTGAGAAAGTGAGAAGAGGGAAGCCACCAGGAAGGAGAAGAGGAAGAACCAGTTGGTCGAGCATTTTGAACCAAATTGCATCACCTCACTGTTGTGAAACAGAAAGCTGAGAGCTGCCAAGATTTGCTTTTCAGACTGAGGAGAACTTTCCGAATATTTTTACAGAAAAACACAGGATCCCGAAAGAAAAAAAGAAATTATCTGTCATATCCAGATTTACTTTCCTTTTGTTCCTTTGGTAATCATAAATGTCAATACAGCTTTAAAAAAATATTCTGCATTTTTAAACCACTGTGTGGTGTAGCTTATCAATCACCATCCTTTTGGTTGTATTTGTGGTAGTGTCTGCTCAAGAAGTGAAGATAAAGAGCAGATGCGGACTCACACACTGAACTTTCACCCTCCTGTATTAGACTAATCATAGATCAGATCAGAGATAAACAACTGTGATAAAAACTGAAAGATAAAACTCTGCTGTTATTATAGAGAGTAAGTTCCGGGTTAATTATGGCTTCAAAGGTTGAGTTCTTCTCGCTAGCAAAGGCTGAACTAGATTACGTGATGATAGGTGGATAATGTTGGAGGTGAAGTGTTGTAAAAGCATCTGGTGTGGCCCTGAAAGCATTGAGTTGAGGATTTAACCTCAGCATTCACTAACAGACTGAGTGTCTATCTCATGTTTGTGTGTTTGTGGATGAAACTGTCCATTTTAAAATCTCCATTCACTTTCCCATCCTTAAACCGCAGCTCCTGCTGGGGTGCAGCGCTTCACACACAGAGAAATTCTGTGACTTCTCTTTCCTTTGCTGCGGCACCGGTTGCTCTGCTGCAGCTGCGGCCTCTCTCCACTCGCAGTGACATAACTGGAGTTTCCCTTCTGCAAGAGGAGCTGCCACAGCATAAATACTTCGAGCCGCCTGGCAGAAGTTCACTCTAACTCACAAAGAGAGGTGTAAGAAGAGAGGGCTGCAGGCTCCAGCAAACTGTGTTTCACTCGAATACCAGAGGATGACAGGATACAAAATCACAGAGGGTGATGTGGAGGCCGGGCTTCAGGACAGAATAGAGGTTCTGGTGGAGAAGAAGTCCACCACATCATGGTTGTGGAAGATGCTTGGGGCCCTACTCTTACTGGCCCTTTGCATTGGAGGGGCCCGGCTCTATGTTTGGTACCAGTTTGAAAGATCAGAATCAGTAAGCAGCATCTGTGTATTTCTGAATTTTTGCTGAAATATGTTGTATTTCTGGTGCATCTCTTTAACCTGATCTTTTCTCACCTCTAGATGCAGTCAGGACACACAGCAGCACCAATCATTATGGATCCTGATGTGAAAACAGGTAAATATTAGCACAGTTTTATTAAAAAGTGGACAGAAAACTTAATTTTAAGATTCTTTTAGCTCATATTTGTCTTCTTCTTCTCAGCTGCCCACTCCACGCTGAAAGAAATGAGCAAAAAAGCAAAGGCAGCCATTCATTTAGTAGGTGAGTAATGCATGCCGTGGTTTAATCCTCAGGCTTTCAAACATAAGCCACCTGTTTGATCTTCAGCTTCGCTTCAAGGCAGAGACTTAACTTCTGAAAACCTTTCAGGTCATTACGACGAAGACTACAACATGATTGCCGTGGAGTGGAGAGACGCTGTGGGCCAGGCCTTCGCTCAGGGCGGTTTCCGTCTCTACAACAACACAATCATCATCCCAGAAAGCGGCCTGTACTTCGTGTACAGCCAGGTGTCGTTCAGGGTGTCCTGCAGCAAAGACACAGAGGGTGCATGGCGCTCCATGCCCCTCAGCCACCGGATCTGGAGGGCTTCCAACTCCATTGGACAGAGGGTCTCGCTGATGAGCGGCGTGAGGTCAGCGTGCCAAAATGTGCAAGACGACGACATGAGATCAGGCCAGGGCTGCTACAGCACCATCTACCTGGGCGCCGTGTTTCAGCTCAACAAAGGAGACAAACTGGAGACGGAGACCAACCAGCTGTCAGAGCTGGAGACCGAGGAGGGGAAGACTTTCTTCGGCGTGTTCGCACTTTGAGTCAATGCTGTGATACTAAAGGACAATACCTGAACAGGGTTTTAAAAAGAAATGCACATTTTTACACTTTTATTCAGCCTAAAGGTGATGTAGAAATGCTGTATATCTCAATGGAGATGGAACTAAACAGCCAGACAGGCTGAAACTTTATAAACTGTAACAGTTTGCAACTTTATCTCTATTTTAGGCACTTTTTGACTTTATTTATGTTGATCTGTGATTGTAAGACTAGACTTATGCTGTGGCAGATAACAGTGTATTTATTCACTATTCACAACATGTATGTATTTATTTATATTTATTTGTATTTAAATCCGTGGTATTTGGTTAAATATTTAATTTTATACTAATAAAATTGCATAAAAAGCAAAAAACAATTACGTTTATTTCTGATACTAAAGAGAGGTTTGAAGCCGGGTCAGCAGCTACAAGTTTGCACACACACACACACCCACACACACACACACACACACACACTTGGCAAAAGTTGCTTGAAATTCCTCCCCAGCCAGCAAATACTTCCTTTGTTAGCTCACACCAGTGGAGGGGAATTTCCTTCTTGTTTTCAGTGACCCACTGAGTGCTGTGTCAGGTGGAGGCCCGCAGAAGACTCAGCCCAGATCGGGTTTTCCCCGGTGACAGCCCCTCTCAACCCACACGCACACAAACATACACACACACACCCTTGCAACCTTCCTCCCTCTCAGCCACCATTACCACACACTCCGTTTTCAGTCAGCTGGAAACTGAGACGACACGGGAAGCTGTCTGTGTGTGTGTGTGTGTGTGTGGGTGGGTGTGTGTATATTGTGGGATCATGGGACTGCACCACAGCTGGTTTGCATCACGCTATCATCATCTAAAAACACACTTCAACACAAACAGTGGATGCACTGGGGAACGATTTGTCTGTGTTTGCTCTGACCTGCTCCCATTGTCTCGGTTAATGAGGCTGCTGTTGCTGGTCTTTGTGCTGAAAACGACTCTAAACTTTGGCTTAAGTAGCTCTCTGACTCCCACAGTCATCCAAGAGAAAAATGTTTCCTGACAAACATGATCAACCTCACAAGATAAATTACTAGAAAGATCTCAGGAAATGAGAAAAACAGATGGCATCTGGCGACATCTAGTGGTAGATGTAAGCAAAGACACAAAATACCGTTTCTCAAGTGAAAAAACATTTTATTCATGTTACCCACATATTAGCATACACATACTCTGAAATATATTAACACTTATGATCTTTAGATACAGTCAGTACAAATATCCCCAAATCCATGTTTATTAGCATATATGTGCAAGATAATAGAATATTATTTCTGCATTCATATGTTACACAGCCTGACCCAGCAATGTGGTTAACAGGAGGCCTATTTCATTGACACACTGAGCTAAAACATATTGACTAAGCATCCATCATTGTTCAGGTTAAATTGTACAGCCACTGGATAAACTCTGATAAACTCTTATTCACCTGCCGATGGAGTTAGTTGGTCACTGTAGCATCTAGATTTAACACATGAATGAAATAGAACCTCTAGAAAGACTTCTGCATAATACAGACTCTCTTCCTTTACCTCTTACTTACTGATAGATTTACAACATGTTTAAATGCAAAAACAAAACTGAAATTATTTATGGTTTTCTGCCTGAAAATATATTAAAAATCCTCATAAAAAAAGAAAAAGCTCACAAGATTGAAGTGTAACAGATTCCCAGTTGCAAAGCCTATGGGAAAACGTGCTTATTTGCAGGGCTTTGGAAAAGTTCTCATACCCCATCGACGCTTTCACATTTGTCATGTTGCAACAACAGACCTCAGGCCAGGTTTTGGGATTTTATGGAACAGACCAACACAAATTAGTGCAGAATTGTGATTTGGAAGGAAAATGATACATGGTTTTCAAACTCTTTCACTAATAATATTATACAATTATAATATTAATTAGAGAAGTTGTCAACAGGCCCATTGTTGCTCTGGGGGAGCTCTAGAGATCTACAGCTCATGTGGCAGAAGTTGTTGACAGGACAACTATTAGTCGTGCACTCCACAATTTGCCACAGATCACGTAGGGGACAGTGAACATAGAAGAAGGTCCTCTGGTCACTAATGTTTACCTTTTCGGCCTTCTTACAAAATACGTGGAAGAAAACTAACGTTGCTCATAATCCCTATGGTTGACATGGTGGTGTGGTGGCAGCATCATGCTGTGGGGTTGCTTTTCTTTAGCAGGAACAGGGAAGCTGGTCAGAGTTGATGGGAAGATGGATGGAGCTTAATCCAGGACAATCCTCGAAGAAAACCTGATAGAGACTGCAGAAGACTTGAGTCTGGGGTCGAGGTTCACCTCCCAGCAGGAAAACCACCTTGAACATACAGCCAGAGATATAATGGATGGTTTAGATCAGCCGTGTCCAGCTCAAGTCCTAAACGTTTAGTGCCTGCAGGGTTTTGATGTGTCCTTGCTCCAACATGGCTGATTCAAATGGTTGAGTGAGTTCCTCAGCATGTCACCTAGCTCTGCAGAGGCCATTAATTTGTTTCAGGTGTAAAGACTAAGAGCAACATCTAACATATGCACATGCCCCTCTGGATGGACTTTAGGCACTGGTTTAGCTCAAAGCATATTCATGAGTATAAATGGTCTAGACAAAGTCCAGACCTGAATCATGTTGAAAGTTTGTGACCAGACTTAAAAACGGATGTTCACGGATGATTTTTATCCAATCTGATGAGTTTGAGCTATCTTGTTGAGAATGAACAAAACGTCCCTCTCTAGTCGTGCAAACCTTGAAACATGTGGAGCTTTAACTCCAGCCAAAGGTCTTTCTACAAACTATTGACTCAAAGTGGCTTACCACACTTTCCAGATTTAAATATGTAAAAAAAAAGATGATCATTTTCCATACTTGTGGTCTTTTGCTTTATCCGGAACCAGGTCGTGGCGGCTGCAGACTGAGTAGAGACACCGAGACGTCCCTCTCCCAAGACACCTCCTCCAGCTCCTCCAGGGGGAGCCAAGGCGTTCCCAGGCCAGCCGAGAACATTGTCCCTCCAGCGTGTCCTGGGCCTCCTCCCAGTGGGACGTGCCTGGAACACCTCCCGAGGAAGGCGTCTAGGAGGCATCCAGTATAGATGCCCGAGCCACCTCAACTGGCTCCTCTCGATGTGGAGGAGCAGCGGCTCTACTCCGAGCTCCTCCCGGATGGCCGAGCTCCTCACCCTATCTCTAAGGGAGTGCCTGGCCACCCTACGGAGGAAGCTCATTTCAGCCGCTTGTATCCGGGATCTCGTTCTTTCGGTCATGACCCAAAGTTCATGGCCATAGGTGAAAGTTCATGGCCATAGGTGAAAGTTCATGGCCATAGGTGAAAGTTCATGGCCATAGGTGAAAGTTCATGGCCATAGGTGAAAGTTCATGGCCATAGGTGAGGGTTGGGTTGTTTTGATCTATTAAAAAAATTAAAGTTTATGGTTGTGACCAAAGAAAATGTGAAAAGGTTTAAGAGGTATAAGACGATATGTGAGGTGCTATAACTCCTGTTAAAAATGTAACCTGACTTTAAGGTTATTGGATCCTATATTCGTCAATAACACTGTGAATTAAACTCAAGTCAAAATGTTGTAAATCTTGTGCTGCTAACAAATGTTGCTCAAGCATGTAAAACATATTTTATTCAAGCTTCGAAATGTACACCCTAAAGTAAATCAACATTTAACGAGTGTTTATGAGAACTTCGACTTGTTGATGGTGCAAAGTAAAGACTTTGTGGCTCTTTTAGTTGGACTTTCTTTTAATCCAGCTCTAAAACAACCTGCTGTTGTGTCTAAATTCATCATTTTCTGACATCAAGTTGAGATCCACAGCATTGGGCCATGAATCTGGTAGCTGATGACAATCAGGATTTCTGAATAATTCACTAAATGTTTTTCTGCTACTGAAGAGTTGACCAGGGATTAGTCCCGACTAATGTTCAACATGACTTGGTTCAAAGATCAGTCAAAGTATCAAACTCAAGGTCCGTTTCTGTTTTAACCGCTAAGTGACACTAAGTGATGTTTATTGCTAACTGAGGTCACAAAATGAGAGAAATAAGTAACCTCAGCTGCAAGAAAACAGCTTGAGGAAAAGGCAATTAATGACTGTGTAGGTGTTGTATGGGAGGATGCTGCATCGTCAGCATTAGGTGCTAAAATGATGCAACTTACTGCTCCAAACTCTATCATAGGTTATGTGTCAGTAATAACTGATGATGTCTGATTTTAACTTTACACTAAACATCTCCAGAGTCAGGAGATAGACTGTGTCATAGACACATTTAGGTAGATTTTGAAGAATGTGTGACTAAATTAATAAATCTTTTCTCTTTGGAGGTGGTTTCTATCTCTTTAGATGAACTGGTTGTTATCATTCAGTAGGCTTCACATTTGTTATATTATGTTCATGGCCCCTAAGGGTCCTACTACTATAACATCTAGAGACAAATTAAGTTCATTCAGAATATCGGCGCTAAATCAACATACAAAATCAACTTTAAGCATCTGAGCTTCAGCTTCTATCGTGTCGCTGAAGCTTTAACCTGGGAAAAATATTTTCAGCTTCTCCTGTTTGCAGCCACCATGTTTCAACCAACTACTGAGCACCGAATAAGAGCTGTTAAGGTGATATGACATGACATAATGAGGTAAGAGATTTAGTGACATGACTCACTTGATGCAAGGTCCAATCTACTGCAGAGTCAAGGTGGTGCCACTGAAGCTTTGCAAGCTTTTTGTGGCTGCAAAGCTGAATATAGATGTCTGTTTAATGTATTTTATTAGGAATGAATAAAAATGCCAGTTTTCCTGTAAAGTAATGAAAAAGTAAACATGTTCTCTTTCTGTTCTCTGGGTTTTATAAACAGAACTAAGAAAATAATCGTTTTGTCTTTGGTATACAGAGAAGGTCACGGATGACTCAGGTCCTATTGCTGCCAAAGAAGCCCAAATCATCAGCCCTCCACCACCATGCCTGACAGTAGGAATGATGTGCTGGTGCTGATATGCTGTGTTTGTGGAGCTGTGCATACTTACTTTGGTGTCAACTATCCAGAGGACATTGCTCCAAAACATCCAGTGCCTAATTCAGATTCAACATTGCAAATCTTTCAAAAGTCCTGCCCTTCAACCCTTCTAACCGACCCATATGGTCAATATTGTTCTAATGGTCCTGCCGTGACCTTTTACAGTTACCATGTTGACTGAGGCCTGTGGAATCTGAAATGGAGCTCTTCTGTTTTTCATTTTTTTGTCATTTTGTACATTTATTGTCTGGCTTGAAGTGAAAATTAAAGTCCAGGTTAAACCATGACATATATGTTGATTTGAATTGATGTTGTTTAATGAAGCAAGAAGTTTCTCATTTGTTCATTTTAAAAATAACAGAACAGGGTCAGAACCTCAGGAGCAGGTGTGGCTTGTGTAAAATTGGACCAATATTGACTTCAGAGACTGGGGCCATAGATGACCTGTTTTATAGACTTATTGTGCATGGGTTCTCTCGTTAATGAACAATCTCAGATTATAAGAAACAAACAATAGACTAAAAAACAAACTTAAAAAACGAGTGAAAGCATCAAGATTGTCCAAAAGAATTCCTTATTCGCTTCACTTATTATCTAGTTAAAAAAGCAATAACTTGATTATTGAAATGCAGTCTGGACAACAGACATCCATACATGCTGACCCCTGACCTTTAAGGTATGGCTATTAAATAAATCACATGATCACTTTTGGATAAAATGCAGCGTTCCCAGACATCCAAGCACAGCAGCTGTTCAACAGGAACGTTGGAGAAAATCTGTACATCGCTTTTATCAGTCTGTAAGTTTTAGTTTTCTCCTGAAAAGTGAACAAAGAATCAAACATCTCAGTGACAGAACAGATCAAATATTACAGAACAATATAAACCAACTACACGTGGATTTCTGGTCAACAAACCCAATCAGATGAAACGTGGAGACGAAATCGCAAAAAACACAAACACGTTTTTCCTTAAACATGCCTGTCCCCACAAAAGAACGAGACAGCGAAGTAGAGAGGACTGACAGCGTAAATGTTCAGATGACCTCTGCAGGTCAAAGATGTGCTCGCCGCTGCCGCTATGTGTGCTTTGTTTTCCGGGTTACCGACGCAGAACGGTGAGGACGGTTGTTACCTGCATGACTCGTCACAGCTGTGCTCTCCTCCCAAACAAAGTGAACGTCACAGTTGTGTCCCGTTTGTGTTTTGTGCCCTCCCACGCGCACCCCACCACCACCCTCACCGCCTACTTGTAGAGCAGCGGGATCTGGCTGTTGTGACAGTGGTTGCGGCTCATCTTGCTGTCCGCAGGGTAGAGGCTGGACGAGTTGGAGAAGGAGGGCGGCAGGGAGTGATTGTCCGAGGTGGGGTTGGGGTAGCCCGGAGGAGGAAGCAGGGACTTGGGATCGGTCTGGGATGCAGGCGGCGGAGCATTGTGGTTCTGATTCTGGCCCGAGGTGGGTTGGCGGCGGTTGCGAATAGCCTGACGCTCGGCCAGCTGGTTGCGAAGTGCCGACACCCTCTCTTCTTTCTAAAAAAAACACAATGAGAGGAGACTTTTAATCTTTTCACAACCACAGAGTAGATTATTTGTTCATCTTTATTCTGTCCAAGTTATCAAACACTAAATATTGTTAAACTGCCTTTAGATGTTAAGGCATAAACATGGCAGACAGAATGACATCAGGAGAGCCACATGTCTGTGCAGAAATATTTAAAATACATTAAAGCTAAATGTGTGTAGGATATAACATTTAAACATACTGGTTTTAATGTCTACCAGCATATATAAAATGAACTGGAAGGTCCTGGTCCCGGCCCTAATTTTAACCCAAATATTAATCCACGTTGTTTGCTATTATTTTCAGGCAGCTTGTTGGTAACCCTAACTAACCTAGTAACCCTAACTTTAGACATGTCTATGGGTTAAAAACTGATCACAGTACATCGGGTTAAATTATTAGGTGTAATAACTTCTATCCTGCTAATCTGCTAACTGATATGAAGATCTTCAGCCTAGAGAACATAGAAGTGATCACTGTGTTTAGTCCAACTGTGGTCATCATGTAGTTTAGATTATTTCTGACTGAATGTGAGTACAGCAAACATCCATCAGGATGTTTCTGTGAGCAGTCTGTGAAGCCCCGGATATCTCCGTTGCCAACGTCAGTTTAGAGAAACAGCAAGAGGTTCTGATGGGAGAGTAAGCCAAAAGCTAATTGGACAGGGTCCAGTTCGGAAGTGGATTTCCAACCTGTTAAAACATGAGTCTAAGAAACCTGAGAGTTCCTGTCAGCGTCACCTTGGACCACCGAGTGTTCAGTGGGCCTGTGTGAGTTCTGTGTGTTGTATCTTTACCTCCTGGATGATCTTCTGCAGCTCCCTGTTCTCCCGCTCCAGCTGCCTGGACTTCTCCTCGTCGTTGTTGTTGGTGGACGATCCGGTCTTCAGAGTGTCCTGTTGCTCTGACTGCCACTCACCGCGGGTGATGAGACGTCGCATCTGCACCGCAGGGAAAGAGGAAGTCAACCAAGAACCCAATTAAAGAAACTCTGTAGGCTAAACTGCTCATGAATAATGCATGTCCTGGAAACACGTTGGTTTTGCAAAGATCACAGCTTTTCCTGGTATTTCCATTGTTTGGATCATTGTTAGGTCTGAAGTTTGCAAACAGGTAAAAACAGTGACACGTTGGCTCCAAATCCGATCCCAATAATGTAAAGTTAAACTGTATTAAGCTTTGATTCGGTTCTGTTGGCAAAAAGTGCTCAGTTTGGCGCTACATGTGTTTGTTGTGCCACATCTTCACAGTCTTTTTGTTTATGCATAAAATATTTTTCTTTAGAATATCTAATAGTTTTGCAGCAGCAACAAATGCACTTCATCTTGATATTGGAACATTATTTCTTACAAACAGAAAAATATTAGGCAGAGAAACATGCACTTCTCTCAAAAATCTGAATCTTCATACATTCAATCTGAACTTTGTTCTGACGTGTTTGACCTTCACTTTTTCTGAACTGTGAGCGACAGAGAGTTTGCCTCGTGTTTTCAGGGTATCAGTCACCTTCGGTACAAAAAGCACCACCAGAGTGATGTAGGCAGAGAAGACGATCGCCAGAGAGGCGAAGGCAAAGGAGGCGTCCTGCTGTGAAGACAGGATCATAGTCACCGGAGCCGTGATCAGGCACAGCACCTGCAGGACGAGAGGCAAGAGAAGTTGGAAACAAAGGAAGAAAATCACATCCATAAAAGCATAAGGCATCTGTTTATCATTCCAGAGAGGGCTCCCGAGTGAAAACAGCATTAAAAAGTCATGACAGAGGAGGCAACTGCGCACTGAAAATCACCTCGTTGTCTCATCGGAGCCTGAAGCTCACAGCTGAGCGGAGAGGAAGACGGTCCCCCTACAGACTCCATTAACTATTGACATCTTCATAAAACTGAAATGTGTGCCTCATAACATTAAACACACACTTTTAACTTGCCTCTCATTATGGGACCAAGTGATGAAACGAGCAAGCACGCTGCATTTATTGTCCTTATAAATAATTTGAAATGAAAGATAAATCTATTTTTTAATCAACAAATCAATACAGTTTCAGCTGATGCATGCTCAGGAACTCATTATAGTGGCTCTTTATTTATTATTCAGAGTCCAGCACAGTAAAAATGTCTGAATAACACACAAAGAATTGTTCGAAAGTGGTTCAAAGCTCCTCTGGATTTAAAAGTGGCAGAAACCACTTATTGTTTCCAGACATTTTACTTCCATTCCAAAGTCGCTCCATGTCAACCGTGTCAGGAAATGGCAGCAAATATTTCTCTAAAGTGGCTATGGAGAACATAATGACACCTATTTCAGCTGAAAGTGCATCCTAGGTGCCTCCAGTTCAGGTGATTCACTTGGTATCAGCAGCCCCTGAATAATGTTTGTGACAGAAGGCTGCATTTAGCGCTCTCCTGCAGAAGCCAAATTGCTGCATTTTTTAACTTTTTTCTACAAAAGGCCAAAACAAATCCATAGAAAACAATGTGCATCTAGTCATATAGACATGTGTATATATATATATATATATATATATATATATATATATACTGTATAGCTCACACTGTGCAGATTTCTGCCCATTATTTATGCTGAGGCATACAGCTGAACGCTGCACTCTCTGTGCATGAGCAGCAAGAGACCGCTTCAAAATAAAAGTTTGATTTTATTGATTTTTTTAAACAAATGTCTTCTAAGATAAACGTGTGATTGTGGTACAAGACAGTAGTTTGCATTGGCAGTGTTATGACTTAGACAGGAATGCATTCAGGGAGCTGTGTTCTGCAAGAAAACTGAACAACAGGCTGCTGCCTGTTTCTCTATCTTGTTTTGATCCAATCAGGAAGTTTAACATGTTGTTTTTGCATCAACATGAGGGAGGCTTAGGTTATCTGTAACTAACTCTCACCTCTGACGGTGGGCTATTTAAGCTTCTGCTAAAGGTCAAGTTAAATGTCTTCCAGCGGAATGGACTGGAAAGTGGCTCTTGGAAAGTAATCATTGAATTGCAGGCGTTGATGAACCCACCAACAGATATACTATGACCATTTTGTGCTATGAAGCAACAAAAAAGGGTACTTATTGCTGCTTCATTGTTGTTTGCCGTTCTACAGACTGCAGCAAAGCAAGGAAGCAGGAAAAGCAGATAGCAGCAGCCAGAGGCAGGAGTTTTAGGCATGATGGAGTTTCTCCTTGGACTCACGGCTACGTTGTAAATGGCCATCCCCACGGCTCGATGGTCATTGATCTTCTCAGTGGAGACAGACTTAGTCTCGTAAGCCAGAAAAATGCCCAGCAGTAGTAGCAGACCCTTGTAGCCATAAACCACACCTAAAAGAAGATAAAGAACAGTCAGAAAAAAAATGAAATGAATAAGCAGTAGAGGCAGTTACTTTAACAGGCATTAAAAAAATGAATGGGATGAAATTTTCTTACCAAAATAAATATTTTACTGAGTGGTTATGTTAAATAGGTCAGTTTCTTCCACAAAACGTTGCGCATTTAAACACACTAAGATTGCAAGAGTAAAGTTAAAAGGATTCAAACTGAATTTAAGTATAAGCAAATTGACATAGTTGCACATATATTTTACATGTGTTGAATAAAAATTGCTTAAAAACAGAATGCTAACATATGCCACATAACATGTTAGTATTATAGTCTGTGGTGGTAAAATCCAGGTTTTCCTTATAGTCTCTGCTTCTCTATGAAAGGTCATGTCAAGGTGACCTTTGCTGTTATACTTGAACATTATTCATTATTAACAGTTCATGCAGCAAATTATTGAGGGGTTAGTGAGTTTCAGCAGTACTTATGATAAATTAAGAAATGTTAGCATGCTAGCACGCTAAACAAAAATGCAACAGTTGTGACTTTTCCCCAAGAGTTAAAATAGTAATCGATGACTATTAGTATTTATACAGCAACACGACGAAGATTAAGTTTCATAAATTTGTGTGTCATTAGCTTTAGCTGTAGAAATTTACAGCATGAAGCATGAATTCTGACATGAAGAATGTGCTCAGAATCAATATGCAAGGTCTGGTGAATCTTTTGAAATGTTTGCTGATTTCTTGTGTGTCACACTAGTCAGAGTTAATAAATTAAAGTCTGTAGTTATTAGGCTCCTCTCCTGTGAAACGAGCTCCTAGTTTAGTCCGTGAGGCAGACACCCTGTCTACTTTTAAGATAGGCTTAAAACTCTCTCTTCTGATAAAGCTCATAGTTAGAGTGGCTTAGGTTATCCTGAGCTATCTCTGTAGTTATGCTGCTATAGGCTTAGGCTGCTGGAGGACACATTTTTCCTCAATCTGCTACTTTCTCCTACTACTCCCTAATTATGTAATATCTGCAGTTACTGCTCCCATTACTTTAATGTTCTGTCTCTGTTTTTACCTCATAGAAACTACATCTGACCTGGTATTCTGTACAGCTGTGACACAGTCATGGAGGGGGACATTGAATGAGCTACTGCTGCCAACAACTTCATGTTCTCTTCCTATTTGTGAGACACCTGTCACTGTTTTTCTGTGCTGAGCTCTCACGGTCTCCCACACAAAGCAACTGAAGGAGCTTTGCTGTGACTCTGTTTTGTACCCCATGTTTCCTTGCATGAATCTTACTACCGAATAAGAGTGTATCTGTTTAGCTGTGTTCCTACCCTAGAAAAAGCATTAACTCTTTACTTTTTATTTTACCAAAAGTGTTCCTGTCCTTTTATGGATGGGGTACACTGACCAGGTTCTGTTGGGACCAACGTCTCCTCATGCTTCCTCAGTTTGAGGGATTGCTTCACAGGTAACGGACCTATACGATGGGCTGGGTTTCCTTAGATAGAAAACCTTTTAACAGTTGGCATAGTTAGTGAACTTGACTGCATTGATTTATAACTAGGATAAAACTGGAATGTAAATAACTGTTTGCATATTTATGTATATAAATTGGATTTTTTCATATTTTAGTTTGCAAAATGCATTGAGACAACATTTTTTGTTATTGGCGCTTCCAGGTGTTTGCTAAGCTGGAAAGAAAACTTGAGAAAAAAACATGAGAAAATAAAAAGCCTTCAGCAGGGAAAAATTGCGCAGCTATTTTTACAGAAATTTGGTCTTCTTTCTTGTCAGTAATAATCAGACATGTTTATCCCCTGGAAGAGGAAACAGCTGATTGCTAATGTTGGTAATGTGTTTGCTAGGTAGGAGTCATGTAACAAATCCATAGTAGAGTATCTTATCTCCCTTAGGCAGCACATCTCTTTAAAAAATAAAAAAAACAAAGAGGTATAACAGCTGTTAATGGTGGCATTAGGAATATACAAGCAACTGAGTTCATTACTTTGGCAAAAATTTTGCATTTATTTCAAACTGAAACTACTAGAATCATTGAAGCTAGTTTTTTAATCTTGAAAAAGTGTATTTCTCTTTTTTCACTTCAGAATACTTGGAGTTTAAGGCTTTTGCACATTTTACATTGTAACCTGATGAACATTTCTTCTTTATTTCACAAATTAAGGCTATTTTTATAAGATATAAAACCAAAACACGCTATTAAATCTGTTTTTTTTAAAAGGTGTGTAATAAAAAAAGAAAAACAACTGAAATGTGTCCAGAGGCAAATATGATAACAGAGATGGGGGAAAATCTGTGAAAAATTTACGATCAACCCTTCCTCAGACTGCCCACTGTTTCCTGATTCAGCCTGAAATTAAAGCAGCATCTTTTCTTTCTGAGAAGGGGATGCTGTGGGGCATTGGCCCAGTTTGTGACCCACATTGTTTGAGTTTCAGCACTATTATACTTTCATAAGAGCAG
This sequence comes from Girardinichthys multiradiatus, assembly GCF_021462225.1. Taxonomy (NCBI): domain Eukaryota; kingdom Metazoa; phylum Chordata; class Actinopteri; order Cyprinodontiformes; family Goodeidae; genus Girardinichthys; species Girardinichthys multiradiatus. The sequence continues at coordinate 46,566,135 of NC_061796.1, forward strand.
CTACAAAATACAAAGGAGACACAGAGAGATGGAGAGGGACCTAGAAGAAGAAGAAGCAGAGGGTGAAAAGCTGGAGTGAAAAGAGGAATCAAACGTAAGGGGGCGTCAGGGGGCTTAGAGAAGGCTGTGATATGAGACCTGTTTAATTCAGAGTGAACGGCTGTGACGTGTGTGTCTGCATACGTCCATAGCAATAGATGCACAAAGCGAGCTCAGAGGAACTGTGAAGAAGAGAGGACAGATACCGAGCCACGTGTTCATCTTCTCTGAGCTGCAGTGCTCCAGCAGAGGCTGAATTAGGACATCCAGATCTTCTTTTGGGGCCTCCTTAGTGAACTTCTGCTCATATGGTGGACCCGGGAAGAGGGAAGAGCAGAGGAAGGATAAAGAAGATAGAGGAGAGAGAAAAACAGAGAGGGGGAGATAATAAGAAACGATGAGACAGCAGCGCGTTGGAGATGGAGACAAACATGCAACGTAAGCATAAACCTCATGACTGCAGGGTCGATCCCCTTGGGTGCATAGGTCCTTCCCACCAGTCAGATATGAATGACTGAATTAAAGGGATATCAGCTATCCAATAAATATGAAACATAAGGTAGAAAACTTCCATGTAAGGTTTGAATGGCATATCTTTGTCCTGCAATGTGTTTTTTTATCAGGCCCTTGGAAAAAACATGGAAAAAGTCTCTAAAATTGCAAGATAATTAAGTGGAGTTTACTTAAACTCAGTGTGGAGCAGATTTGTTAATCTCCAATTTATATGTTGGCTCAGTGATAAAAAGGCTGCTTTTTGTGACTTTAAATGATAAGCTGAGAAATTCATTTTAATGTGACAAATGTCCTGTACAATCCTACTTATAAACAAGCAAATCTGCACAGGGAAAAAGTATATTGGAAAAGATATAATAAAGTGCTCACACCCTTGAACTAATAATTTCTAAAAGCAGCTTTAACTTCAATGCTGTGAACAAACTTAACAGCAATAATAGTGAATCTGAGTAACCTGATATAAAATTATGAAATATGAGGAAACATCAGGAAAGTTTAGACCAATTACGTTTTTAAAGAAAGTCGTTCAACGATGATTATGAATTATGATAGTTAGATTATAAAGTAATCTATTAATTTGAACAACATGTTTCTTCTGACCTGAAGTGACACTAACAGCAGACCAGCCAGAGTCCTGATATGAACCTGACCGGGAATTTGTGCAGGGAGCTAAAGATTAGGGTGATGGCAAGGAGGCCTTCCAACCTCAGACGTTGAGCACCAATCAAAGAATAGCAGTGTAAATATGCAAAAAGGATTATAGCATATATCAGCTATTATAAGAAGGTTTGATTGTTGTAAGGCCAATAAAGATGTTTCCTCTGAATGTTGAGAAGGGCAAAAATACTGTTTGACATGCCATTTTTAATTAAAATGTTAATGAAAACATAAATTGTACATTTGCGCCCTTGCAAAACCATTCGACTTCATTGTGTTTTGCCTCTTTAAAATGTTTCAGATTTTTAGCAAACTGCAAAAATGTAGCTAGCACACTGGCATAAAAGCTAATGTACAAAATACTCAATTAAAAAAGTTTTTTTTAACAAAAAAATGATCCACCTCAGATAAGTTTTCCTTGAATGGGTGCAATAAGCAAAACATTCTTTTTGTCTTTGGAATTTAACTTCTGCATAACTTTAGCTGATTTCTTATGCCAATGGCATAAAATTGGCCTTGTTCTGCATTTTGGAAGGAATTGTCATTTTTTATGAGCAACCAGGGATCACAGGCAACATTTGTGTGCCTGTGATCCGTGGTCATGATGTACACGGCCATCACCACCACCACTGCAATCTGATTTCTGTTCTCATTCGTTTTCCATTCCCTTGGGATGGAAATGTCATCTGATATTGTTTTCCACTGGGCGATATTTTTCATCATTCACAAATCTAATACATTGCCTGTATAGGATGAAAATCACACAGGTGGAGTAATTTTATTTACAAACGACTTTCACAAAAGATAAAAATAGATCAGAACCATTGTTGAGGAAAAAGAAATCCAGTTTGTATATACACGATGGGAAACACATTCCCTTTGTGCTTTCTGGCATTTAAGGGCTTAAAATTTCAAAAGCATTTTAAAATTTCTTATTTATGATGAGAGCTAATGTTCTTAATGGCATTTAAGTCAAAAATGTGACAAAAATATGTTGATACATAATATTTCTATCCAACCCATCCAAGGAACAAAGGTGGAGGGGAAAACGACATGAACCCGGAGGGTTGATTGTTTCTATATGTGTACTTTATGCATACTTTAAACTGTTAACTTGGCTCAACCAAACTTGTTTCCTTTATTTAAACAAAGGACATATTAAGTCCAAAAGATATCTATAATGTACTGCTGGTTCCTCTGTTGTAGAAACTGAACTGATGTAATTTCTTTGTTTTCAAGCAGAGCTTTGAATATAAAAATGAAAAAACACTATTCTGCCAGTCACACCTCAGCGTCTAATTACTCAGAGGCTGATGGCAGCTGAAACGTCTGTGCAAATGGGCACGCAAAAAATGATCTCATCTGTCTCTCGTACTCTACCTCGACCGTGATGTGCAGAGGATCCACAATCTGCCAGATCATGAGTGACAGGAAGTCAATGCCCAGCAGCACTCCAACTGTTGCGTAGAGTTTCCACGGCTCCAAGGGTTGCTGTGTGAGTGGGAGCCAAAGACATGCACAAACACAAACACAAGAGTCATCACTATCCAAGGGCATCACTAGCCGGTCCACAAACAAAGACAAACTACCCGGACAAATAACACGACAAGCGTCCTTGTGATTTCTGGATGGCTGGGCACAAATTGTCTCTCTCAATGTGTGTCTCATCCAGGCGTACGTGAGTCTCCGAGAGTGTTTCAGGGAGCAGCAAGTGTCTGAGTGTGTTTCTGCAGGCGACACACAGAAAGCTGCAGTGGCTATATTTGCGCTGCCACCTGAAATCATTGTCTAAACACACAGAGACGAGACTGTGTTTGTGGGGACCCTGGCCCCGGTGTCGACCCTGTTAATCTTGACTTGAGCCATAATGGAAGCAGCACAAGCATGACTGAAAACAAGCCCCAGAAATAAGCCTCCTCTCCACAGATCTTTCTTTCCTTCATTCAAGCACAACGGCTTACTCACAGCACCTCTGACACAGCAGTGGTCATTCAAGCATGCCATCATTAAAACTGAGAAATAAAATAAAGGATGAAACACATTTACTCTGTCCTGGGTGCCACTACTCCTGAGCTGCAAGAAAAATGAGCTGAAATTGTGAAACTTTCTTTAAATAAGCACACTGAGCTCTCAGGGAAATTGCCCTTCTGTGGACTTGAAGGGAGCTGAAAGTCAACCTGATTCGACGTGCTTTAGCTCCAATAATAAATCCCTTGAGGTTGGATTTCTGCGTAGAACTTTAATACCCATCCATAAATTCATAAATACTCCATAAATGGCTTAATCTCTTATTCTTATGATTAGGTCCTAGAAATTCCCACAACACATTGCAGACTGGCAGAGTCCCAAAATGGCTCCAGGATACACTGTCTTTGAGTGGAGGGAACACACACCCACACTCACATAAATACACGGAAATGCAACGTCAGGCAGATGGGGGCACAAGATCTGTTTTTTACATGCGTGAATGTTGCATGTGGAGCTGCATGTGTCACAGTGAGTCCAACAACCAACAATTAGAAATTTACTGTATATAAAAGCCTCTAAGATCTTCAGCAAAGGATTTTTATTGCTACACATGCTCTGCAGCACAGCTCGGACCTGCTCTCCTTTGCTGCCTTTGCTTCTGCAGGGAGGCTAATCCCTCTGTGGTTCCAGTCAAGCAACACAATTAAGACTGAGCAGCTGGCAGAGGCTATTTACATGTAGCTGGAGGATATCGCCCTGCTAAAGCCAGCCGCTATGACTGAGCGACTGAAGGTGACCAGAGACGAGGCAACAACTCATTTGATTTTCATCGTGTGTCTAGGACATTCAGTCTACAATGACAGCTGTTTAACATCATCTGTCACTGGTTTTCTACAAGGTAAAAATTTACCGGCTGGTATGGAAAAATTACAGAAAACCACCAGACCCAAGAGTCATGCCATGCATGCTTCAATCACTGAGAGCCTAATTTAAGGACAAAGGCAGCCATATTGGGATTTTAGGTTGGCTACCCAGAATCCTTCAGATTTTTCAAATAGAAATGTCAACTTATGTTGGTATTGCAATTTAACATTTAACTTTGATTTTAAGTTCAGTTTAGATGCAACAATACAACAACAACTCACTTCATTTAGCATCTAATTGATGAAGAGTAGCAGACTCACAACAAGCTAACTATATTATTCTCAGTGATAAAAGCAGTGAAGCAGCTGAGAGGAAAGGTCCGAATAGGAAACTGACATGTATGTCTCTGACGGCCAGCAGAGGTCATAGGCAGTGGCGTCAAGGTTGAAGCGATACGATTATCAGGCAGTTCAATGCTGAGCAAGTTCACAAACTGGCCTCATTTAAACCCAGGATGGAACCAGTTCCAACGTCCTTTGGTCAGAAGACGAAATGTTTGGGGAATCACTGCACTGCATCGCTCTAAATGTTCCTGCTGCTCCACTATCATTTCAACCTTACTACTCATGCATACCTTCTTCTTGTCCTTCTTCTCGTCCTTCTTGGTGAAGACCGTGTGGACCCACCAGATCTTGGTGAACATGCTGCCATAAGCGAGGCTGAATCCAAGGCCGAGGAGCCACAGACGGAACTGCAGGAGAGAAATGAAAAAAGGTATTATATTTATTATTTAAAGATGCTGTTATGCTTTGGGACATGGGAACAATGAAGAATGGGACAAGTGAACATGTAAACACAGAGCTGATAAACTGTTTGGACACTGAAGAATTTATCGATTGTTCAGTTTCATTGCAGGAAGATACTGACCACAGTTAGGAAGATTTAAACACAGCTCTTCATTCTCCAACCAACTTCCTGAGGTCTGAAACTCTGGACCTTCTTCGACAGCTTGGAAGGACTTCTTACATATGCTGAGTACTTATTGGCTCATTTTACTTCACTCTGATTGTCTCAAACTGACGGCTGAGAAATCAGGCGGATACTTTTGTTAACCACACTCTGTGAACTAGTGAACTAGTACTAGTTAATTAGTCAGTCTGAAAACTGTCAAGTCAAACGTTCAGGAATATTAAACATCAATATCTGGACAGCTTACAGGACAACACTTAATCCATGTAGCAGAAGTTTTTTGTTTTAAAAATGACCCAAGTTAGGAACATCCTTCTGACTTTTGTACAACTAAAAAACCTTACATGCCAGATGTATTTAAAGACGCAGCACAGGTAGAGAACACAAAGCCCCTGCAGGGTAGGCATTCTGGGTCTTAAAGCTGCTGGGATTTAAGATTTTTCTTTAAAATCAGCCATTCAGAGAATAAAGAGAACCACTGTACTGAAGATATTTGGTACTGGGAGAACCAACTTGGTTAAAGCCGCCTTGTGTTCATGGACTTCAAAGCAGCGTTCCTATGTTGAACTAAGTTCACCTTGGGATTCACTGGAATGGAATGGGTCACTGGGGAGAGGGATGTCTGGGTATCCTGTTACCCAATGTGTTGCTAATGTTGAAAATATCACCACCTGTTGGCACAACATGGCTAATTTTGTGTTTTAGTTGCAATATCTGAATCCTGAAAGGTGTTTTTGTACAAATGGAGAAAAACATATTTGCAGGCATGTATCTGATGAGGTGTAGCTAAGGTCTTAATTGTCTTGGTTGCATATTATCAGGAAATTTTATGTGCACTTGTTTACATTGTGATATTTTTAAAATACTGCAGGTCAAGGCATTCCTTTCTTAACTGATAGACAGACAGTGTCTAAGTGGTATCAGCAGGGAGAGGAGACGATTTTGAGGAGATGAAGAGATTTGAGGAGCAGAGAGGAAGAAGGGCAGAAGGTGAGAGGCAGAACAAAGCATGAGGGAGAATAACTGGACAGGGACAAAGAGCTGAGAAACAACAGAAATGGAAATTTCCCTTTTCGCCTCCACTACACAAAGGCTCAACATGGGTGACACACACATACTCCCACTCCTCATTAGAGCTGGGATCCTGACGTCTGAGCTTTGCTGGCAGACAGGAACTTACAGCTTCTGTGCTGAGTATCAAAATACTTTCAAAAAGCCAACAAACGTAACAGGGTGTAAAGTTTTGATATGCTTCATGTGTACATGCTCAGAATCCCAAAGAACTGCTGACAGGTATGCAGGTTTCTGTTTGTTGCTGTGAGGATGTTGTTTTAATAAAAACCTGAAAAATGCTAAATCCTTTAAATTAAATGTTAAAAGTCGGTTTATAGCAACTGAAAAAGCTGAAATCTCCAGCTGAGACCTGAAATTTGAAAAGATACCAAATATGCCAGAACAGATTTAGGAGAACTGAGGAGAAAATGGTTTAACATGTATGTATTCATATCAGAATAAACACTGGGCTTAAATTAAAGGCTCAAAGGTCATAAAATAAACATGTGACTGTCAGTCACTATGGAGAACAGTGACATTTCAAACCCCTGACCTAATTAAACTCAAATAAAACCACATATCAATGAGCATATTTTATGAAAACTGGTTTAAACTCTTGATGACCTCAGTGATAAAACAGAATAACCTTCCTCTTGCAGTGTTTTGTAAAAGCAAAATGGATGAAAAAGTCGTTTTACTGACTGGCATCAGACTGAACAGTTATTTCTCAACAGAAACAGGGCTGGAACAAGAGCAAGAAATTCAATTTATTTCCTATTATGGCTAACTCTTACAAAAGATGATTAAAAAGCCTTAAAATGAATTAATCTTAACTTACAGTGGCACAATCTGAAATTAAAAACTTTACAAAAATGCAAGCTGTAATTTGAGTGAAAGTATTCAGCAGGAAGAAAATGGGTCCCTTTCAGTTGATTGACTCAGTACAACACATGAATTATGGGATATCACACCCCTGCGTCTCCTGGCTGTAGCTGCATCTAATCACGCCTTCTAGGCAAATGACGTGATGATGGCAGGTGACAGGTCCTCACCTGCACTATATTCCCGTCTGTCGTCACCGTCTTTACTCCGTTCTTACGCTCATCACCTCACTGAGAACACCTTCTTCCTGGAGTCAGGCTAGCCCGCTGCTGCTGCTTAGCTCTGGGTTTTGTGAGACTACTTGGAGACAGCTCGGCAGCTTTTGTTGGAGCTAGCCACTGCTGCCTGCTGGTAAGACTCTTCAGAAGTCTTCAGTTCGTCCCTGTTCTCAGGGGCGCAGCTTCTCGCTTCCTGATAAGAACCAGTACAAGGCTCCCGTCTGTCTGGGGTTCGTTCACGTTCAGAGGACACTGTCTCCACCTTCGTCCAGCTGGGCAGACCACATGAAATATGTTGATGGGTTAGCAGAAAATGAGGAGGATGCTCAGTCTCGTCTTTAAATGAACCCCCTCCAGGGAGACGAGGACGTGCTGGACAGCGGCATAGATGTTCATGGTCCTCTGACAGGTAGGACAGAAAAGGTCTTTTCAAATCTGTCCTACTTAGGTAACATCAGATCGTTGTTCTGGAGACGTTGGGATCCTACCACCAACACACAGTGAGGACAGCATCGGTGGTAGAACAAACTAGGATCCGTGTCCAGCTTAGTAAAGAAGAAGTTGAGAATTACTAAATAAAATCTCCTAAAACTTCCTACCAATTTTAAATACGTGTATAGAAAAACAAACAAAAAAAGGTTTTAAAGGCATTTTTAGGGGTGCCAATCATTGTGCCGTTTGTTTTGTTTAAAGTTATTTCTGAATATGCAGTTTCCCCCTCTGAATAAATGTAATCTAATTAAAGACAGTATTTATCTGATATTTTCAGATTATGCCACTGCAACAAATTTATTTTAAGGCTTTATTCACATCTTTACCAGTGGTGCCATTAAATGTGACTGACACTGGAGTTTTATGGTAGAACCTTGATGATGAAAGTAGTGGTCACTCACCTATCTAGGTCACCAAATTTTCTACTTTAAATCAAGGAGTCTGTGTCTTTTTAGGCTTTAACACATTTGTGCAAATACAACTGAGCCCTCTTGCTAGCCAGATTTTCTGTTTTAGTCTATCTGCTGTTCCAGTAAGGCAGGGATAATGCAGGTTGGCACAAGGTATGCTGTATTTTTTAAGAAAGTACAGAAAACTTCTTATTAAAGGCATTAAGAGAATTAAAATCCCATATGTTGGTCTGTTACACTTGTCAGGACCATATTTCAGGGAATGTGATACAATGCAGCACACTGCCTTCTCCTGTCTCTGCTTTGGTGGTGTTTTCCCCACAGTGCACCCTGTCGCAGATGTATTCACACTGCTGTGAGGACATAGACTGACCGGAGCACACTAAGCTACAGTTGGAGATCGGAGATGAACAGAACACAAAGCTCCAAATCAAACTGAGCAGAACCACATAGAGACTGTTACACCGAGCTGAAGCTAATATCAGCGAAATTAATTATGTGTTGAACCAAGATAATATAAACCATCCCTGAAGTACGTCAGATTTCAACAATTTCACAGTGCGTTGCTTTGAGGTGGAGAAATTTCAGTCATGCTGTTATCGTCTCATTATCTGTCTCTCACATATAAAAATAATTACACTCGTGTCCTAAAAGGTAAACTTGATTATAACTTCTTTTACCCTTGCTGTGTGGATAAAAATTACTCGTTGGTTTTAGGAGTCAGAAGAGAATGGTCAGGCAGGTTTAAGATGATAAAAAGGCAACAGCACCACTAAGAAACCGAGATCATTGCACATTACAATCCCTGAATGCACAACATGTGGAACGTTGAAGCAGATGGCCTACAAAGATAGAAGACCACAGCAGGAGCCACTCCTGTCAGCTAGGAGCAGGAAACTGGGGCAGCAGCTCACACAGGCTCAACAAAACTGGACAAAAAGACACTGTTTCATGAGCATGAAACTCCAAGCATAAAAACCTCTAAGCAATGTTTCCTTAAATTTATGATTGAAATAATTAAGACAGAGTTAAGACAGAAAGGGGTCCAACACAGTACTAAGAAGATGTACCTAATAACGTGGTTGGTGAGTGCACACCTTACTTGAATGATCAAATCATCCAATAATAAAAGAAATCCTTCTGATTGTTTAAATGATAACTAATTTGATATTCTGCTTCCCATCCTGGAGATTCCACAAAGAACAAACAGAACTGTGTTGATGCGGCTGAACAGGAACCCAGCAAACATCTGCAGCCTCATAAAAGCTCTGTAACAGATCTGGAACTGATGGATTAACAGCAGGGAGCAGAGCTTACTTTAGTCAAATGAAAGAGCCAGAGATTGAAAAAGACAATTGATTGGTTGCTATGGCAATACCAGCCTTTCCTGGGGTGTGGGTGGGTGGGGTCCAATGGCGGGGACAAGAAACACAAGCCTGAAACTGACATGAACTGAGTGAAAATGATAAGCTGATGTCGAGGTAACCTGGGTAACTGGCTTTAAATTGGTCTTCTACATTCCCATCCAGTGTGATAAAGAAGGCCCTCAGTTTCCTTTTGAGGTGATATCATTTCAGGCAGTCTAGGAGTTATCTTGTAGCACGGAGTCGTAGGCTTGTTGTCAGTGTGGTGCATGTTATTGGTCAGTTCCTTTGTGGAGGTTCTTCCAGTCAGATCTTCTGAGTGGCTCTTCTCCAGTTGCAGCTGGTCCATCAGTTTCTCCATCCAGCAGAAGTGGATCAGTTCAGGCCCGTGTCGTACTTGAGACTCTGTCCCAGATGTCCGCTACCATGATGTCTATTGATTGTTGCTGTTTTGAGCTCTAAGGTTTTGTTATTCTTCTGGCTTCTGCTGTGTCTAATGTCTAGTTTGCCTCCCGAGGAAAGCAATAAGGAGTTCTTTGGCGTCCTGCATCAGAAAATATTTCTTCTGAATGGTGCTGTCCAGGTTGATTCCTGAACCGAACCATTTGGTTTTGCCTTTGGCCATCTTAATGTGCAAACTCGAGATTGCTTCTCTGGTTTACTGGCTAACCAAGGCTGAGTGTGTCATAAAAGTCTCAATATTATCGCCACCTACTGCAACAACATGGGTATTACAACACATCTGTTGCCATTTCAGAGCAAAAAGAGAAAAAATATCAGAGTAATGCAGGGATTTTGTTACCTTGGTAACATCTTATTAGAAGATGTGAAATCAGATAGATAGATAGATAGATAGATAGATAGATAGATAGATAGATAGATAGATAGATAGATAGAGAGATAGAGAGATAGAGAGATAGAGAGATAGAGAGATAGATAGATAGATAGATAGATAGATAGATAGATAGATAGATAGATAGATAGATAGATAGATAGATAGATAGATAGATAGATAGAGAGATAGAGAGATAGAGAGATAGAGAGATAGAGAGATAGAGAGATAGATAGATAGATAGATAGATAGATAGATAGATAGATAGATAGATAGATAGATAGATAGATAGATAGATAGATAGATAGATAGATAGATAGATAGATAGATAGATAGATAGATAGATAGATAGATAGATAGATAGATAGATAGATAGATAGATAGATAGATAGATAGATAGATAGATAGATAGATAGATAGATAGATAGATAGATAGATAGATAGATAGATTCATGAAACCTCTGTCTTAAATCAGTAAGAACAGATGCCTGTAAAGCCTTCTCCTCTTCATCATGCCCTCTGGCTCCTCTCCAACCCCTCCCACTCATTCTCTCTGTTTCTTCCTCCTGTTACCTGGCAGACGACGGGAAACTGTGGTCTGTTGACGTGGTACCGATCAATCCCCAGCGGGAACACTGCAGCCAGCGCCATCATGCAGCCCACTGCTGTCATGTTGTTCAGATAGGGCTGAGAGTTCTGGATGTACCTGCAGCAGCAACAGATTCACACAGAGCAAGAAGAACGTCAGCTGCATGTAGGAAAACTGGTTCCTGCTTGAAGATAAGATTAGGGCATATGAAAGTAAACAACAGTTAAATGAAATAATCAGAATTTTTGTTAACCGTTTCTATTTTTTATTTTACTGGTTTCATCTGGTTGTCTTTCGTCACTCTGAGAAAAGGGGCAGAATATGGAAAGACTCCGGGGTTTCTCCTCTGAAGTGTGATTTTCAGGCACAAGCCTAATTAGTGTTGACAGAAGGCGACATATTGTCTGTACAACAGGACAATTTCAGGTGAAACACAATTTTTTTCCAAAAAGAAAATAAAATGTGTTATGTTTTCTGCAAACACCCCAGAGAAGCAGAAGACATTAGTTTTCCTAATTAACTCTGAATTAGCCCATACCTCCACAGCACTGATGAGCTGCTTTCACTGCATCACAGCTGATCACACAGACAGAAACTATTCAGAAATAAAGGCTTCTTCTTGTACAGGATGATGAATTTAAATACAAGTAAATCTGTGAATAGAAGCAAGATTACACTATAAACCAGCAGGCTTTGACTCACTAAGAAAATGGGCAGCTTAGAATATGTCACACCCAGAGACACATAATGATGCTAAATTCAGAACAATTTTTAATTTGTGCCAAAGCTTCTTATTGATTAGAGAGATGTTGTTATCACGTGTCTGCTGGAGCTTCCTGAAGTCACTCAGATCAGTGGATAAGGGTTTCTTTTTGAAATAGATGATGGATGTTTGATGTGATGTCATAAAAATCACGGGCTGTCACTTTGTACTCCATACGGTCTGAAGAAAATATGGACTTGGCCGTTATTCGGGTGCTTCATCTTAACCTCAAAGAAATATTTCCCGCCACTGATAAATATAATAACCCACCTTTTCTCTGACAGCCTGACAGGTACAGACTAGATTTAAACTGCAGACTGAAAGGCTCACAAATTTTTCCCGTCCCCCGGCAACTAGAAGAGCTGAGCATGGGAGCAATTTGGAGGTGTGGGCGCTTCTCCCGAGCTGGGAAAGACCTGTTGCTATGTGCAACATGCCTGACCTAGCATAGAGAAAATATCCTCATCCTGTTGGTCGATGCCACATTGGTGTTTGGCTGTGAAGTGTTGGAATGACGTACATGGATATAAGAATATCTTATCTTCATATTATTTTAGAAACCATGCGAAGCTGTGTCAAAGTGAGACGAGCTCTGAGAAAATACTGCTCAGTCTGTGCAAATCATTTGTTTTTATGTCTCAACCTTTTTATTTTCCACTCTTCTCGACCTCCGTCTCTAAAATCAGAAGAATGTTTTGTCTCTTGGCGTTTTCAGATCTGTGCTCCATATGAGGGGTTAGATGCAAGCTTTCAGCATAATTAAACAAAAATTAATTAATATCAGAAAGAAAAGATACAGAGGGCATTGGATGGGGTTTGCAGCTATCTCTGTCTGTTTACCAAATCACCTCAATCCAAGCAATATTAAAGTTATATCGGAGCTCAGAACAACTGATTTAAGACATAAACTTATCCAACCATGCATGCATTCTGCACAAAGGATTGGCTCTGCAGCTCCTGCTCATCCCACAGCACAGAGTTGGACTTTTAATCCTTCCTCCCATTGACCTTCCCTCGCGCAGCCCTCAGGCTACGCTGCTTATTTACTGTACAGCACGTATGCAAACACACATTAGCATATAAACACATTTGCTGATGAATGCTGACCTTAATCCAACCTTTTAATACTTCTAAAATAACCCCAAATTCTCTCAATTTTTGATCACCTAATCCTCTTCCCTGCAGCTGATTTTTTTTTTCTAACAGACATTCCTGCGACTTTATTATAATTTATCCAGGAAAACCATTATATTTCTATTTGTATGATGGACTTTTATTTTCAGAGCAACTCTTCATCTGATTCAACAAAACAGCAACAGATCAGCGTTTAATGTGTAAAATGTGTAAAATAAACCCCAGTAAAGACATAATTTCTCACCTAGAAAACAACATGCAAAGGTCAGGCTTTCTGTTTGTTTTGTCATTTTGTTGGAAGTCATTATTAAATTGCAACACATGGATATTCTGCAAACCTGATAAGGTTAATATGCTGGTAGGCTCATCTCCGACAACAACTCTGTAACATTACTTTGATGTTATGAACCGTTGTGTCGAAGCTGTCGCCCATTTATTGATAAGTGAGATCACTTTGTTTTGTGATGTTATTAATACTCCTGTTTTATGGTTATTCTGACAAACTAAGGTTAAATGCGCCACAAACAGTAAAGTCTGTGCAGACAGTAAAACAATACACTCCGGTCTGATTTGAGGAAAAGTGATACAATTACAGTAATTAAATTTAAATACAGGAACACCTCAATAACATTACAAATAACATCAGACACTTAATTCAAAAAGTGAAACTCCTATATAGATGGATTACCGAGAGAGTGATATAAGCCCTAAATTCAGTTTTTAAAGATCAGAACAATTAAATAGGACTTTAAATAAAGACAAAACCACGATGAAGCCTGTTATCTGTTCCCCAGCAGATTGACCCCATTCAAAAGAAGGGTAGGACACAAAACGTCGTTCAGAGAGTGATTTTATCCAAGCATTTTAATGGAAAGTTGAGTGGAAGGAAATTGTATGGTTGAAATGGTGCATAAACAACATGGATAACCACAACGTTGAGAGGATCCTTGATACAGTTGGGCGATTAGACGAATTTATCAAGCATCGACGATAGGCTGAACCCTTCTGTTGTTTGTTTTAAGAGCATTTTTTTTATTTTTTTTTGGTCTACGGGATCAGGGCAAAACATAGCTGGGTGTAGCCTAGTTGACTCTGCCGACGTACGCACGGAGAATATTGGTTGGAAAAATGTTACATATTGCCCAACCTTAATCCTTCAAAAGTAACCATACACATAGGGATCCAGGACACGAGCTACAATTGTCACGTCCCTTGTGTCAAGCCACTCCTGACCCAGAGACAATATCAGAAACAAGACTGGACTGGACTGTTGCTCAGTGGTCCTCTTTTCAGATGATGGGAGGGAATTTTGCATTTCATTTGCAAATCAAGGTTCCCTTCTGCTCTGATTCATTGAGCTGCGCCTGAATACCACCTGGAAAACAAGCACCTTAGCTGTGGGGGAACTTTTAAGATAGTTTATTTTAATCTAAATAAAATTACTCTATGGTCATATAAAATGATATGACTGTAGAGTAAATAAATATTATTTAAACTTAATTTATTTCAATAACTCAATTAACAAAGTGAAACACATTATACAGAAACATTTTTACAGTCTGGTGTTTTAATTATGATGATTTTCTGCTTCCAGCCAATGAAAACATGATGTTTAAGATTAGAATATTACATCATATGATTCAGCAAAGACAATATATGTGTTTCATATGACCTGCAGCGGCTCACTGAGCACAAGGCCTGAAATCTTTCAGGTAACAAATTAGGATTTGGTTTTATAATTTGATGTTGAAAATCTGAGATTCTTTGGCTTTCTGCTATAAAACAGCTTTATTTCATCTAAAATATTATTAATAATATTTAGATGAATAAAAGAACTATGTTTATTATAGTTGATAGTGGTAGTAGTTTTTACATTTGTTAATTTTTTTTGTAAATTGACTGTTTTGGTTATTGGTTTGAATATATCATTTCATAATTCATTGTAGCTTTTTGTAAAACATGGAAACATGCTTATAAAGTTCCCAGATATTTTCCCACCACTATGGGATGATCCAGAGTAACCCTGACAGAGATTGTTGGATGCCAGCGCAAACCAGAGCAGAACTAAAAGGAAGCATTTGTTTTACAGAATAAACTGAAGTTCAGGTGTGAAATCGTTGGAAAGTCAAAACGCTTCATAAACTTTATTGTAGATCTTCAAAGGTCAGACATTTCTGTCTCACAAAGCTGTTTTTCCTGCTCCAAAAACTGATCGATTCTGTATTTCTGGCCTCTAACGAGCCAAAGTTGCCTGTTAAAACAGCTTACTGAATACATTTTGTTTGATCTGACTCATACTGTTTTGGCAGATGAGAGCAGCGCTGGGTGAAATTGCGTTTGAAATGTAATCAAAGCTGGAAGAGGGGCTGAACAGCACACAGGAGCCAGCCAGAGATCCCCGAAGGAATGAAGCTCGCCAGCTCTCCGAAAGACTGTGATAAGCTCCAGGACTTAGGGGACTTAAAATCACTTTGACCTCAGTTAAACATAAATATCACCTTAAAAAACCATCAGAGATTCATTCTGCTGCCTTCACAGACGTGTAATAAGGTTGTAAATCCCAGATCAAAAGATATTTATTTTAAAGCAACTCTATTTGCATTTGGTCTTGACAATAAAACCTGCAGCAACACCCAACAAATCTCCCACCCAACTTTAAAAGATTTATTTATTTACATTATTATTAAGCAAGAATGCAGCAGCTGTAAACTATAATATTTCATTTGCACTTAATCTTTTCACAAAAATTCATTCAGGTGTGTTTTAACATGATGCCAATGTGGAAAGACGTGAGCAGTAGCCACAGAGGAGCAACTATTGCTGCAAGTCAATCTGAGACGGGTCATAAGACCCTAACCCAGCTATGTGAAGTTTAGCATTCTATTCAGAGAAAGATTATTTCCAAGAGGAAAACATTTCAGACAGCTGACAGTCCTCCCAGGAGAATCAGCCCAGGGTCAAAAGGCACAATATTCAGAGAAATGACAAAGACCCAAAAGCTCCATCTCAGACTCTGCAGGCCTCAGAAAGAGAAAGCCTATTCTCTCTAAAAAGAATATGGCAGCTTGACTTAGTATTTAAATAAAGTGCAAGACCTCTGGAACAATCTGGTCAGAGGGTTCAATGTTTGGTGACATATTAGGAGAAAACAACTCATATCAGTTGTAAAGCAAGGTGGTGGAGGGTGGATGGTTTGGGCTTCTTTTGCTAGTGGTAAAATAGGCAATAAATGCATTTTTTGTATTTATTTTAACAACAGAAAAATAGTTTGTTTTTGTTCATATTAAACTGTATTAAATGCAGAGATAAAGATTTATTTTTTTATCAAAATGTAAAAAACAATTTGCATTTATTAAAGCATATTCTAATTTGTTTTACAAAGGTTTTGATAAGATTTTGAATAATTTTTAAAACATTTAGCTTATGCTTAGCTTCAATTTACAGCAGGAAGCTCTAGTTTCCCCAGACAGTCTAAACATGCAGGTAAACTCCTCCCAGGTACGACTAGAGTGGAGACTAGTGCATCTGTCCAGGATGTTTTCAGTAACTAATAAACTTAACTAAAACCTTTCATTTTTAATTTATCCATGTCTGATAGTTATAAATTAATATTTATTATGAAGCTGCAGCTCCTGAACCAGAGTTTTGGAGCTTTGTCTTCACATGTCGAGTCCTTGGAACCACCAAGAGCATTTTATCTTCTGATCTCAGAGCTCTACAAAGTTGATAACTATGTAGGAGCTCGGAAAGACAAGAAGGTTCCAGAAGAAACAGGCAGCCAGCAAGGATAATACAATATGACAATGGCTCCAATGAATATTTCAGGTTTATCAGGATGAATGTGTTGGTGTTTGTGAACACACCGCACGTTGCCGTTGTAGATGTTGAAGGTCAGACAAACGATGCCGAGGAGGATGCCGAGCCCGGCGAAGACCGACACAGACACAAACAGCTTCTGAGACAAAAGCCTGTGTTCCTCCAGCACCACTGTTCGATCGGCCGGAGGCTTTCCACCTGAACGAGACAAAAAACAAAACGTGAAAAGTTTTCCTTTTCCTACTCTCTCACCTGATATGGTAATAACCTTCACCAACCACCTGACCTCTGAGCCCAGGTGGTTGGTAATAACCACCTGGGCTCAGAGGTCAAAATGACCGCCTCTGGCAACCAGATTTGAACAGAACTGAGTCCAAAGATCTGCGACGATGGTGTATTAAAGATTACTTTCAAAATCCTTTCAGAGTAAACAACTGATTAGGCTCCAATATTTTCCTGCTGTAAACAAGATATTATTGTTATCAATAAGTCACAGATGATTCAATACAGTTAATTCTGTTTAACATTTACAAAGACATCTAAAATAGCTCAACATGAAAAGGAAACATCCATATGCTGTCTTTACCAGCTGGTCATTGTGGGAGGAAGGTCTGGTGCCTATCTCCTGAATGCACACACTCACACCTTAGGACAATTTAGAGAGACCAATTAACCTAACAATCACATTTTTGGACTGTGGGAAGAAGCCAGACTACCCAGAGAGAATCCCCGCATGCACGGGGAGAACATGCAAACTCCATGCAGAAAGACCCCCGGCCGGGATTCAAACCTGCAACCTTTTAGCTGCAAGGCAGCGCTGCCATCAACTGCACCATCATGCAGCCAGAACGGAAATACAGAAACTAGCAATATTTTTAAAAACACTTCTGACAGAGATGGTATGAAACAGGTTTGCTTTAGGGAAATTGGTAAAACACTTTAAAGCTATTCTGCCATATTTGCTTGTTTTTGCAGCTCATTTTAACTCATTCAGCATAGAAAAATAAAATGTTTTGCCTCCTGTAAGTGCGCCTCAAGACATTTAAATAAATTTGACTATTAGATCTAATGCTATAGTTGCTGATGTAAACAGAATGAAATGCAACAAATAAATTAAGTAGTTTCCCTACAAAATGCCAAGGGATTTTTGTGCGCCAGTACTGAGAATAGTCTTTTAGATTCACTTCACTGTTTTCTTTCTGGCTGCAAAGGGAATGCATTAATTCAAATAGAAAAGAAGATCACATATTTGCTGCTCTAAGCTTTTCCCAGAACGGTCATGCAGTATTAACCAAATAAATAAAATGCATGATTGGGTGATTTCCTCATGTGATCCCAAGCATCAGATTAGTCCTTGAGTGATCAGGCACCTTAACATCTCATCTCCAGATGTAGAACATGGCCAGTTAGCAAAGAGACTTGAATTAGCAAAGCTTTTCCAAACCCTGTTTCTACCCGACTTTAACTGTCTTTCAAATTGCAGCGGAGGAACTCTTCCTCCACTCTTCCTTCCAATGTTTGTTCAGGTGCTTGGGGTTTGCAGCTCCTTAACTCCCCAACACAGCATTTTAATCAGGTAGAGGTCTGGACTTTGACTGGACCAGAGCAACACCTTGGTTTGTTTTTTTTTCAGCCTTTTTGTTGTAGACTTGCTGCTGTGTTTCGGATCATTGACGTGCTGATGACTCGGTTTGGGTCAAGCTTAAGCTGTCAGACAGATAGACTCACATTTAAGTCTAAATTGCTTTGGTTTACAGAGGAGGTCATGGTCCACTGCAAAGCTAACCCAAATCATAACTCCTCCTCCTCTGTGCTTGGCAGTTTGTTTAAGTGTTGGTGCCTATGTGCTGTGTTTTAACCTTAGGTCATTTTTATTTTTGAGGCCTGCCGATGACTCAAACCCAGCACAGAACAGCATCAGCATGATGGGAGAGAAATAAAGAGCAACAACAGTTGAGTCAAGGATCATGTCCACAGAAAGTAAAACCTCAAATACCCCGTGTGGAATGTACGTTTTCTTGTTTCAGAATTTATTCAACTTTAGGTCATTTATTACATAACTTTTTCCAAGCACTGGAACAAAAAGTGTTGTTTTTCTTTATTTGGTGTCATTTTATTTGTGAATGTGGTTGTTAGTATGTTGACAATAAATTAAAACATGAGGCTGACAATTTATTGTAAGAAAAGTTTTAACATATTCATAGTTTTTTCAAGAATAAAAAAAGTACAGCCTCTTTAAAACTTGTCTTAGTCATTATTAATGTTGCTCTGACACGTGGTACATCCACTACTAATATATTTAGTAGTATTTAACTTGTATGTTACCATCTACTCTGTTTCTCCTCTTTGTGACCTTGCTGAAAACATTTACAAAACCTACAAATTCGGCCAATTTTAAAACACATGAGCAGCAGCTGAGAACAACAGAACCCTGACATTCATTCCTTCAGAAGGGCAGAGTTTGTAGCACCAGATGGCGAGCACTTTGCATGGCAGCTCTGACGCCACAGGTTTGTTAAAGAGTGTGTGTGTGTGTGTGTGTGTGTGTGTGTGTGTGTGTGTTTACAAGTGAATGGGTAAAGGCATTTCACAACATAACCAAGGTTAAAAGGTGCTCAAAAACAGCAAACCATTTCACTTTTCTGCACTCTCCGCCCGGGTCCGACAGTTAGACAACACTTGCTACAGAATCCGTGTCTAGTTTGGACGCGCGGGTCATAACACTCAGATACTCCAATGTTACAAGCTGCCACTAAGCAGCTGAAAGTATTTAGACGGCAGAAGACTGAGATTGGTGGTGGTTTGAATATTTCCAGAACTAAAAAAACGCTAACGCTAGGAAAAGTTAAGTACTGGAAGTAGTTTGGTGGAAGAACCTACAGTGCCTTGCGAAAGTATTCGGCCCCCTTGAACTTTTCAACCTCTTGCCACATTTCAGGCTTCAAACATAAAGATATAAAATTCTAATGTTTTTTGTTAAGAATCAACAACAAGTGGGACACAATCGTGAAGTGGAATGAAATTTATTGGATGTGTCAAACTTTTTTAACAAATAAAAAACTGAAAAGTGGGGTGTCCAATATTATTTGGCGCCCTTGCATTAATACTTTGTAGCTCCACCTTTTGCTGCAATTACAGCTGCAAGTCTCTTGGGGTTTGTTTCTATCAGTTTTCACATCGAGAGACTGAAATTCTTGCTCATTCTTCCTTGCAAAACAGCTGGAGCTCAGTGAGGTTGGATGGAGAGCGTTCGTGAACAGCAGTCTTCAGCTCTTTCCACAGATTCCCGATTGGATTCAGGTCTGGACTTTGACTTGGCCATTCCAACACCTGGATACGTTTATTTGTGAACCATTCCATTGTAGATTTGGCTTTATGTTTTGGATCATTGTCTTGTTGGAAGATAAATCTCCGTCCCAGTCTCAGGTCTCTTGCAGACTCCAACAGGTTTTCTTCCAGAATGGTCCTGTATTTGGCCCCATCCATCTTCCCATCAATTTTGACCATCTTCCCTGTCCCTGCTGATGAAAAGCAGGCCCAAACCATGATGCTGCCACCACCATGTTTGACAGTGGGGATGGTGTGTTCAGGGTGATGAACTGTGTTGCTTTTACTCCAAACATAGCATTTTGCATTGTGGCCAAACAGTTTGATTTTGGTTTCATCTGACCAGAGCACCTTCTTCCACATGTTTGGTGTGTTTCTCCCAGGTGGCTTGTGGCAAACTTTAAACGATACTTTTTATGGATATCTTTGAGAAATGGCTTTCTTCTTGCCATTCTTCCATAAAGGCCAGATTTGTGCAGTGTACGACTGATTGTTGTCCTATGGACAGACCCTCCCACCTCAGCTGTAGATCTCTGCAGTTCATCCAGAGTGATCATGGGCCTCTTGGCTGCATCTCTGATCAGTCTTCTCCTTGTTCGAGATGAAAGTTTAGAGGGACGGCCGGGTCTTGGTAGATTTGCAGTGGTCTGATACTCCTTCCATTTCAATATGATTGCTTGCACAGTGCTCCTCGGGATGTTTAAAGCTTGGGAAATCTTTTTGTATCCAAATCCGGCTTTAAACTTCTCCACAACAGTATCTTGGACCTGCCTGGTGTGTTCCTTGGTCTTCATGATGCTCTCTGTGCTTTGAACAGAACCCTGAGACTATCACAGAGCAGGTGCATTTATACGGAGACTTGATTACACACAGGTGGATTCTATTTATCATCATCAGTCATTTGGGACAACATTGGATCATTCAGAGATCCTCACTGAACTTCTGGAGTGAGTTTGCTGCACTGAAAGTAAAGGGACCGAATAATATTGGACGCCCCACGTTTCAGTTTTTTATTTGTTAAAAAGTTTGACACATCCAATAAATTTCATTCCACTTCATGATTGTGTCCCACTTGTTGTTGATTCTTCACAAAAAATTTGAATTTTATATCTTTATGTTTGAAGCCTGAAATGTGGCAAGAGGTTGAAAAGTTCAAGGGGGCCGAGTACTTTCGCAAGGCACTGTATTTGTAACTTGCACTAGTTTTCCTTCTTGCTGCTGGAACATAGACAGTTGAGAGTGGTGTTATTCCTAGATCTCAGGTAGCATGTCTATAACTGGGCCTTTTTGCTGTGCAAACCCCCACACCCAGTTTAGTGAGACAGGCTACAGCAATGCAATAAAACCACTGCAGCAAAAACAGAAACAATACACTGCTTCATTCACCACTTGAAAACTAATCCAATCATTTAGTAAATGTGTCTAAGATCTATATTTATGCCAACAAATCCCCCTGGTGATTGTTGCCCAATCACAACCTGCGTTTTAGTGTATTTGTCCAGCTTTAGTTAAAAAAGTCTCAAAGCCTTTTCCGTTGAGCATTCTCACAAAAAAGGAATTTGTATTCCTGAATCCAGTTGTAATCACAGGGAGTTATTATTTAGAAGAACCATAAAATTAAATTATTATGACTTGGTTTGCATCTTGCTGACATTTTTAGATATTTTTAGTGCAGCATAAAATAAAAACTGTCCAATGCATTGATTTAGTAAAAACAATAGTTATAAAATGTCCATGGTTAACTAAGGGTTTTACAAAATGCTTGTAAGAAGAAAAATACAATCTATAGCCAATTCATCAGAATCTGAACATAGACATAAAGTATAAGAAAACAAAATGACTCGTATAATAAGAACTAATAAGACTCTAAGTTACACCAATCTCTTAAATAAGAACAACAATAAAATGATCTAAATACTGTTATTAAAGGGAATACAAAATATTCAGCAGGGTCTGAATATGAAATGTAAAAGCCTTTCAAATTCTGCACCCAAGCAATTCTTTTGAATGCAATGTTGCACATATTTATACTGTGATAATGGTGCTGATTCATCAAATTATGGAGTTCCAATTGAAATAGTTTGGAATAATCCCTCTGATTGTTTTTAGTCATTAAAATAAAATAATTTTATTCTCAGGGTCTTCTCTGGATACCAGAAAGGCCCCAACTGTTTATCGCTGATATGATGTTTGATGAAGCAGAATTTTAGATTTGATCATTTGCTCTTATATGTTTTGTTTTATCCAGCAGTCAGAGGTTGTTCATTTTGTTCTCAGAGCTGAGTAAAGCTCTCCCTGAGATCTAAATAAAACGGCAGAGGCTTCAGTGGAAGTTAATACACTTTCAAGGAAAGTGTATTAACCACCGCATTATTCATGCTTGTGCAGCTTTACACCAAAAGAATTCCTCAGTGAGACAGGTTCAAACATGAGCAGATGGACAGGGAGTCTCTTTTTACACTCAGCAACCTCTGACTATCTGGCTACATGAATCTGGGCCTGCCTGCAGATCCACGTGTGTTCATCTAAGCACGCACATGCAAATGTGGACTAAATAAATCCCACACGTATGTGGATCTAGACTTCAAGCATGAGTGAACATGTTCAAGAGCGTACCCGCGGGAAGCCTTTCTGCATGCACAGAGTGTGGAGTGTGTGCATGTCAGAGGGGAGGCAGAGCAGGAGTGTCAGCGCTGCGTGAAGCTGATGTGTCAGATGTCAGAGGGAAGTGTCAGAGTGTCGTCCCTGCAGGGCGTCAAGATGCCCATCACGCTCTGTTTAGATGCTTGTCACCTCCGTCACACAGCAAGCACGTAGCAGGTGCTATCTGAGCAAGAAGAGATTTTCTAATAGCATGTAGAGTGTTACCTTGCACACTCTCACATTGGCTAAAACATTAGGACCTGAAAGTAAACCCAAACAACAGTTGGGGAAAAAAAGAGAACAAGAATCTGAAGTAAAATTCAGGATTTGGACCTAAACCCTCCTCCTCTAAGTGAGCTAGCTCTTATCTTCAATTAGCAATAACAAAATTTCATTTACGGCTTGCAGTTTAAATCTCTAGCTCAACAGGGGGCGAGACTGAGCTGGTTTGGCATCGGTTTACTGAACGCCCCTGCATATCACCAGAGTTGAGAAACGTTTTCTGATATTAGCGTGAGTTATTTAGTACGGCAGAGGAAGTCGTGTCACTTTGAATATGGATTTCTGAAGTCTTCATCACAAGCTGAACAACTAGCTGAGGGAAAGCACAAAACTTTAATCGGATGGGGAAACATAGCGTTGGAGTATTTTCAGCATCAAGATCGATGCTGTTAGCGTGCTGTGGAGCTGAGGGATAAGGAGAGTTTAGCTTATTACTCTAAACTTAAACTACCCACCAAAATGGAGGAATGGGTTAGGTTGCGCCCAGGTTGTTGAAGGGATACTAACAGAAACAAAAGCACAGTATAGTTTCTGTAAGGATACTGAGCAGGACTCTGGATGTTTCAGGATAACACAAACTGCAAACAGTACTTTCAATGCTTTCCTGCACATCCAGTTTTAATCTTTGTGGAAAAAAAAACAAGAACATAATACCACTGTTTATGGTTTATTCCTCAATCATCAATATTCAGATGAATAAATTCCCTTCGTCCTGCTCTGGAAGCTGATGGAGCGTAAATGTCTGTTCACTTCTGACAGAAATCCGTTAGGGCCGGATATCTCTGCTGTCTGGCCGATTGACATCTCAAACACCTTTCAAAGACCCAATTAAGAAGCAGCAATTTACTTTTTCTTCAACAGAATTTGATGTATTGCTTGTATGAGGAGAACGCAGTGCAACTGCCCTAATATATTTCATAGAAATAAAAAGAGATTTTGGATTCAAGCTGCTATATTGAACTTACGCTGTGGGGATGATGGCTTTAGGGTGAGAGGCTCGGTTATCCTAGACCTGTCAGCCTAGTGACCCGATCTCGGATTAGCGGGAGACGGATGGATGAGCTCCAGCATATTTGTAAACATCTTCCAGAGAGCTTTAAACTTTTTTAGTAACTCAGCAGTTAGCTGCAAAATGTTGATTTTAGGTCATTAGGAATAAAAGGTGAGTCATCCTTTGGCGGTGGGTCGGGTGGTGGGAATTTGGGGTTGTTAACATCTAATTATGAAACATGAAACATCTAAAGTTAAAGTCAAGCAGCAATCAAAAACTCATAAAACAACTAAAAGGATCAAAATGCCTAGCTGTGATCAGATTTTATTACTGAAAGACCAACATTATCTGAAAATAATGACAGCATGAAACTTCTAAGTAGTCCACATGAGTGTAACACAGATCAGTTAGCACTTTTTCAGTTGCTTCAGGAATAGTAGTTGATCCACACGGTGAGGATGAAGTCCTACTTCAGAGGTCCTAAACGTGTTCAGTGTTTATACTGGCATTCACTGCACTTCCAATCCAAACAGTAAGTGTCGCTACAGAGAAAATCATACTGCTCTACTGCAGAAATAAAATCCCTACAGGACTTCTTTCACAAATGTCCCTTTCATCCGAACACACCCAATATCCCCCAGAAGCTGCAGCGAGTCACAGCTGCTTTACCGAAGCGCTCCTATTGTACCCACACCTGTCCGCAAAGTGATACGAACTGCCTCAGCCTCTAATCTCTCATCTGCACGGATCAGATTAACCCTAACCCTTAACCCAATGAGAACAATTTATTAGTCAACTCTGTCAACAATCCTGGGAAACTCAAAAACCATTTCCTGTCATACTTCAAATTAAGAGTCAAGCATAGATGCAGGGTGTCCAGCTTAAAACAGTAACTTATTATCATTATTTTTATGCAGGGGCAATAATAATGGCATCATTTCCCCAGATGAAGTGAGATGCTGAAACAAACTTGACCATAAATATTGTGCCAATCTTGTTAAACCCCTATTACTGAGCTACCTGTACATCTGTCAGCAATGCAAGCCATGAACTGGAAGGTGTTGCAAATATTGCATATTTCTTTAACTTATTTTAACATCCTCAGTCATATTATTAAGATATACAGGGGTTGGACAATGAAAATGAAACACCTGGTTTCAGACCACAATAATTTATTAGTATGGTGTAGGGCCTCCTTTTGCAGCCAATACAGCATCCATTCATCTTGGGAATGACATATACAAGTCCTGCACAGTGGTCAGAGGGATTTTAAGCCATTCTTCTTGCAGGATAGTGGCCAGGTCACTACGTGATACTGGTGGAGGAAAATGTTTCCTGACTCGCTCCTCCAAAACACCCCAAAGTGGCTCAATAATATTTAGATCTGGTGACTGTGCAGGCCATGGGAGATGTTCAACTTCACTTTCATGTTCATCAAACCAATCTTTCACCAGTCTTGCTGTGTGTATTGGTGCATTGTCATCCTGATACACGGCACCGCCTTCAGGATACAATGTTTGAACCATTGGATGCACATGGTCCTCAAGAATGGTTCGGTAGTCCTTGGCAGTGACGCGCCCATCTAGCACAAGTATTGGGCCAAGGGAATGCCATGATATGGCAGCCCAAACCATCACTGATCCACCCCCATGCTTCAATCTGGGCATGCAACAGTGTGGGTGGTACGCTTCTTTGGGGCTTCTCCACACCGTAACTCTCCCGGATGTGGGGAAAACAGTAAAGGTGGACTCATCAGAGAACAATACATGTTCCACATTGTCCACAGCCCAAGATTTGCGCTCCTTTCACCATTGAAACCGACGTTTGGCATTGGCATGAGTGACCAAAGGTTTGGCTATAGCAGCCCGGCCATGTATATTGACCCTGTGGAGCTCCTGATGGACAGTTCTGGTGGAAACTGGAGAGTTTAGGTGCACATTTAATTCTGCCGTGATTTGGGCAGCCGTGGTTTTATGTTTTTTGGATACAATCCGGGTTAGCACCCGAACATCCCTTTCAGACAGCTTCCTCTTACGTCCACAGTTAATCCTGTTGGATGTGGTTCATCCTTCTTGGTGGTATGCTGACATTACCCTGGATACCGTGGCTCTTGATACATCACAAAGACTTGCTGTCTTGGTCACAGATGCGCCAGCAAGACATGCACCAACAATTAGTCCTCTTTTGAACTCTGGTATGTCACCCATAATGTTGTGTGCATTTCAATATTTTGAGCAAAACTGTGCTCTTACTGGTGCAATGTGCAATCAATGAAGACTGGCTACCAGGCTGGTCCAATTTAGCCATGAAACCTCCCACACTAAAATGACAGGTGTTTCAGTTTCATTGTCCAACCCCTGTATTTGCAGATTTGTAGGGAAATATCCTTAATTTATGGAATATTATTAGAATATAGATCTGAATTACCTGCTGAAAGGTTTAGTGCATCTATACTTTGATTATTTTCTGCTACACCAGGCTGTCAACTCGTCACTTTAATTTACAAAGAAACCTGGCAGAGCACCAATAATTTTTTTTGCTGTGCAGGAACCTTTTTGATTTCAGCTTTATAGTATCTCCCAACAGAATGCAACATCAAACCAGTTTAAAAAAAAAAAATCATGCTTCATGACAAACATTATAGACTTTAAATTCCTTCTAGGGTTCCTAACAAGACTTCTAAAGACTTGTCACCAAAATATTTTGTTTGCAACACTAACATGTTACAGATTGTTTTAGCAGCAAACCCAGCCTACAATTATACTATATAGTGTATAACAGATCAATTGTGCATGGATGTGTATTTTTTTATACTTTATGTAGGAACTTTAAAAGGTGTAACAGTATGTGTCATTGAGATATATTCTCTCATTTGCTCAGTATGAGAAGAGATGAGTATGATGTTCATCGCAATCCAACATCTAATACGTCTAAGGGTTAAATGTAAACATTTAGTTAATAAGCTGCTTTACCTTTACATCAAAGTCAAAAACAGACAATATGAAGCCAGACAAAAGAATGAAGAATGCATTAGAGATCAAACTCTGAGACAACTTGCCTGCAGATCTCCACCATGACAACTCTGGAGCTCTTTAAAAAAAGAAAGTTGTGCAGTAAAACTGTCAAAACTGAGCTGACTAAAAAGCCTGTGGAGGCTTTATTCATGCCAGCTACAGATCCAGCCGGTGCTGGTAACAGACAGGCGTGCAATGTGGAATGACAAGGCTCATTTGACCTCGGTGCCAACTCGAATCTAACTCAGCAAAATACTGGATTAGCTTTTGGCTCATCTGGTCATTTTCTTTGAAATAGATCTGACCCACATGCAGAAAAACACTCAGAGGAAACAACTGAATAAGTGAAAGGTGTTTATTTACAGCCAGTGAGTCTGGGACATGAACGGGTAAATTCGCCAACTGTATGAAGAGAGTGAAAGAGAACTGGTGAAACAGGAATCTGATATGTTGTGAAAAAAATTACGTAAGGTAATTTCTGTAATCAGGAAAATGGCTTACTAAACAATTGCCATCAGGTCGCCAGGGGTAGAGGGTGTTGGGACCCAGGTGTGCGAACCGGAGTAATCCAGATGGTTTTGCTTGACCTAAAGAGTGAGTACTGGCGAGTTCAGGAGTTAATTCAATGTTCAGGTACTTGCGTTGGAGGGTGGACAGGGTACGCGTCTGCCTTGGTTCAGGAGACGTAGGACAACAAGAAGCTGCCAGCTTGATCCTTGGAAACGAAATCCAACAAACATAGGTCATCTCGATCATCCAGAAACTTCTGGGACCGAAGTCAATGTTCAACGAAGAATGATCAGAAGGTTCAGTTTCTGCCTGTGAAGGAACATAAACAACATTAGCTTAGAGACCAGAAACAAAGCATAGCTTAGAGGTGGCTGAGCTTGTTACCACTGAAGACAAACACTCTGGCATCGAAGTGCTGGCAGCCTCCTGCTTAAGTACTCCTCCAATGCAATCAGCAGATCAGTCGCACCTGTCACCCAGCACACCTGAGAAACTCCAGCACCATCTGGAAACTGAAAACAAAGTGCAGACAAAAACACAAACACACACACAGAAACCAAAACCCCGACACATCTGGTCAACAGAACACTGAGGCCGAGAGACCAGCGGATGTACTGAAAAGTCTACCCGGTATTATTATAACTCACACCAGTAAGAAATTATTTCAAGATTTTTCAGCAGCCAAGTACATCATTATTATTAAAATTTTATAATTTGTTTAGTTGGAAAACAACTTTACTGTCATGGATACTATAAAGGTTTTAGGCTCAGCTGGTTCGGCTTCTGGGATTCAATGTAAACTTTTTGTTGTGTTTATTGGGCTGCCAATCATGGAGTGCTAATACACAGCAGAGCTAGCAGCTTGTGTTTGGACAATACATCTTGGAGATGGTACTATCTCATTTCAAACTGTGTCTCAATCATGATTTTATCATGAACAAAAATATCCAAACATCAGTTCAGCTTTTGGTTCCATTTAGTGCAAATATTTAGCCAAGCTAGCATTTTGTCTAGCAGCTAGGCCGATGCATTTCAGGGTTAGCAAAAGAGCTACCATATTGGAGTTAGTTTCTTTGAAGTTGAGTGACTTAACTGTTAACTGTTTTGTTCCCAAACAGTGGGGGTTTCCAACATGAATTTGGTAGCACAGCTCATAATTAGTTAAATGATTATTTATGTTATAAAGGTGGACTGCAAATCTGATAATCTTTCCATTTCACAGTGTAAGTTTCCAAATTTGCATTGCTAATGTTCAGTAGAGTTAACAGCTAGTATAGCTGTTGGTTTGTTACAGAAAGTTTCTAGATTTGACATATCAGCTTCTTGGACTACTTGTTGTTTGCTCATGCTTCACAGTTTCTAGTGTTATTTATAATCGGGTAAATGCTTTGAATACAGAATTAGCTTTTGGTTCGTTAGGTAGTCCAGAATGTTTCTGGGTTAACACACATAAGGTACCATCTAACAAACATGGACGCAAACCAATCCTCTTCAACCCGACCTATTATGAGACGCTGGCGCTTCTATTGCTGAAGGACAAATCCGTTCTGTCTTAAAAGGTGCAAATTTACTGTTTAGGGCCAAAAGCAAGTTAGTCAAGTTTAGGTCCAGACTTTGACTAAGTCATTCTAAAACTTTAATCATTTTTTCTTCCATCTTTATTTTAAGGTTTTCATATATCTGAAGCATAGCTATACAAACAGGCCTTTTTTACTATTATAACAAACATATGGAAGAAAGCTAAAGGTCATATATGTGAGAGAATGAATGTACAGGAAGCAAGAGTATTTCTGAGGGTGTGCATGTCAACTGTCCATTCAGTTATTGTGTTTGCTCCAATGATACCCTCTTCCGTCCTTGATGAATTGGGACAGGGTGTTGCCATGGAGACCCTGGTCTGAAACAGTTGCCACAGCGATTAGAAGAAAGAGCTGAGCTGAAGCGGTTGTTAGGGCGACTGTGCAGAGGGAGAGAAAGTGCATTGTGGTGCAGGGTGGTGGTGATGGTGTGGGGGTTCCTGGTAAACCCACAGCAAAATGATTGGAAGGGATAAATCAAAAACCGCTGTGTTTACTCCACCCTGTCAGCATGGAGCAGTTCAAGCTCGCACCCCCCACATCTACTTCCCCTGGTTTTAAAGAAAACTTCTCTTAACCGAGTCAGCCCCAAAGAGCAGAAAATTACTCACTTCCTCCCAAAAAAAACATGTCACATGGAGGCCTCTTTATTTGTTGAACAGTCAAAAACAAAACGCAGCTGCAGAAAGGAAGGGTTATTTCTCAACGGAGGTAATTAAACATGTTTTTTATTGTAAACAAAACTCACATCTGACACTTCAGAGGCAAACCCAGTCAGAACTCAGCTGCTTCTGACACATTAAACCCCTCTGGTTGCAACAAGGCAAAGCAAAGAGCTGGAAACACATACAGGTCACCCATCCCTCGCCATAGACGTTGACCTGGAATCTGCACTTCTTCAGGACTAAGTTAAGCCTTGGCGAGTATCTGTTTCCTTAAAAGCTTAAAAGGAGGCAGTTTTCCGTGGGCCACTGGGATATGAAGGATTGATCAGTGACACACTCCATCCATAAACAAGTGTGTCACCTCTCCAGAGAAGAGCAGGGCCAGTAAACAAGCACAACACTGGTCGTGGTGTTTGCGGTAAATCAGCATTAATGGGTTTTCACAGTGAAGCAGAATACAGGCTGCAGACCTTACAGGAATGTTACAGTTGGTGTGGTTGAGAAGTGCTGGTTGAGTTAGATTTTGAGGTGTCAGGCAAAGATGTTTGGTTATACGAGTGTTAGTTCATAAAAACTGTTCTACTCATTAAAAAAGTGTATTAGGGTCTGCAGCTGCTGTTTGACACTCTCTGTTGATCATTAGGGTCCTTTAAAATACTTGTTTTGCAGCGTTTAAGCTCAAACCCTGCCTTTTTTCCCCTGTTCCATAAGATAGCTGCTGGAATGACAGAAAATCACAACCACTTGAACATCCAGCCTCGAGTTCATCTGCATTGTTCCACCATTTATGGCCTTTGTGTTTTTCCACTGGGTTCCCACCTCAGAGTTTTGTGACCCTTTGTTTCGAGACTAGCCCGCTATCAGCTGTTAGTGGCTAAGGCACCGGCTACTAGATGCTTGAGCTGGCCTGCCTCTACCGTATAACAGCCGACAGCCGCTATCGAGACACATCAACGGACCAAAGAAAGCTTCACTGTTATTAATTCTGCTCCATTTTTCCAGGTCAGTCCAAATTGTTGTCTCATTCCCATTCAGTCCATAAACTGCTGGTTTGATCTTCATCTATACTTAGTATGCATCTTTATTTTTGATTGTTAATTTGCCACTTTGTACAATAGTGCATGCTTGATTAGGTGAAAGTTGTTGGACCAGGATAGTGGGTTGTAATAGTCTTAAAGACTCGGTTTAATATATTTTCACATAGATAAAGAGAGCGTTTGTGTGTATTTTGTTTAAGAGTGATTATCTGTCAAAATAAGGTTAGTATCCTCACCATTTGGGAAAATGGTTAATAACATAGTGACATTTAGCGAGGTTTTGGTTAATAATTATTGATTTTAAATGATAATTAACTAATTGTAATTATTAAGTGCTGTGAACCCTCACTAGAGTGTATCTCTGATCTTTATTTGTAAGGAAGGATTTATGATTAGAATCTATTACTTCGGAATTATGATTTTTTATTATAATTTTAATAAATATTTATAACAAGTAATCATAAATCTCTACACCGGAGGGATGCATTTACTCAAACATTTCATAAAATACTGCATCACCTGTTCAGAAAGTTTCACAAAGGAAAAGGAGCTCCAGCTTTAAGACTGACAAGCCTCAAATGACGCTAATAATAGCCCTTCATCTGAAAACCGTAACTACAACCAATTCCACTTAATGTGCATCAAGTGTGACACAAATATATTGATTGAACTATGGCCAGGCCCCATGTGAGAAATTATACGCCTGCTGCAATATGACTCAAAAACCATTTTCAAACATGATGCAATGATTAGAAGGAATTGGCCTTTTTGCCCAATTGCAGCAGAGGTATTTGGGACAAATTCATCCAGACTTGAAAGACTTGGAATCAGTGAGTAGAACGATCCCTTTGACCAGAATATTTGGTGCCCCCAGTTTACCAGAAACAAAATGTGTATTAAATCTGATAAATAAATGGGAACTGTCTTCCTGTTCAGATAGAGGAATAGTAGTGTGTCTACAATCCTTTTCAAACAAGACATGGCTTGATAAGAGATGGGCCTGTTCTACCCTAACAACCCATTAACCACACTGCTCCATACCATAGCATCGAAATATTCCAGGAGAGGATGGATGGATGGATGGATGGATGGATGATGGATGGATGGATGGATGGATGGATGGATGGATGGATGGATGGATGGATGGATGGATGGATGGATGGATGATGGATGGATGGATGGATGGATGTATGGATGGATGGATGGATGGATGGATGGATGATGGATGGATGGATGGATGGATGATGGATGGATGGATGGATGGATGGATGGATGGATGGATGGATGGATGGATGGATGGATGGATGGATGGATGGATGGATGGATGGATGGATGGATGGATGGATGGATGGATGATGGATGGATGGATGGATGGATGTATGGATGGATGGATGGATGGATGGATGGATGGATGTATGGATGGATGGATGGATGGATGGATGGATGATGGATGGATGGATGGATGGATGATGGATGGATGGATGGATGGATGGATGGATGGATGGATGGATGGATGGATGGATGGATGGATGGATGGATGGATGGATGGATGGATGGATGGATGGATGGATGGATGGATGGATGGATGGATGGATGGATGGATGGATAGATGGATGGATGGATGTAGTTGCATCTTTAAATAGAAAGCAACCTGTTTGGAGCATCTTGTTTCATATTTTTTCCACATGCTGATCCTGGGTTGAGGAATAAAGCCAGGAAGACAGATATTTCCACACTAATTCACACTGAATGCAGCCATCCTGCTAAGACTCTGTGGTGAACTGTGACACTGTAGATTTGGAGAATGAGCACCAGGACAAACATGCAAGCAGAGGACACAGGACACCAAGGTCAGGAATTCATTCTTACCGATCCAAACGTCGTTGTTGAACCAGGAGAGGTTCATCTGAGAGCTGTCATAGTAACCAATCTTCTTATAACTGCCTCCTGCAACATTAAGAAGAAAAATTAAGAACTAATTATATTGCTTATATGTGCAATTTCTTCTGTCAAACAGCTAGTAAACATGTATTTATATCACAGGTATTTTTGTCAGTGCAGGAAAAATTAGATAAACAGCTAAAGTAAATGATGGATGAAAAGGTGCATGGGGAAGAACAAGGGGAGAGGAAGGAGAAAAGGAGGAGAGGTAAAAGCTTATGTGGCAGTGTTGACCAGGAATACTGATGAGCTCCAGGTTGATTCAGGCATTCGAGTCAGGTTGTCTCATTGTGGATGTCAAATTACCTCAACACCACGGCAGGAAATGGGAGACAGAGTGTTAGGGAAAAAGGGGGCAGGATTATAAATTTTCATCTGTTAGGACACCAATGAGAGCAGAGGTAGAAAATAATCCCCCCACCTTATCTTGTGCTGGGAAACTCATTAAGTCACTGGTGACAAATAGGATGCCATTTCCAGAAACAGCTTAAAACGGAGAGGCTTTTTCCCAACTAGAACAAAGCCTTGAGTCACCACATTCCTACAACAAGTGTGTTTGCACGTGCTGCTAAAGAGCATTTAAAGAAGCATCGTCAAGACGACAGTAACATTGCAGAAGTAGCTGAAATCTACTATCTATACAGATTCACAAATGGTTTTTTTTTAACCCAAAGTGGTATTTGCTGCTGGTTTCACACTCTGAGGGTGGGAACAGTTTACCTTGCAGTTGTTCTATGAGGGTCATTGCCATCCTGGAACCCTGGGCATCAAACACCACGTGACCCTGGAAAGGACAAATCTAGGTTAGAATATAAAAGTCTTTCTTCTAACTACGCTGTCTGCTTCCAAGATGACTAACAGTCAGCAGCTCAGCTGGTATAATTACCTAAAAGACAAAGACAATCGTAAACCTGAGTGTTAGCATCTATTAGCATTTTATGGTATAAATTCTAATAATCCAATCCAAAAACAGCTCCACAACAATTATGTAAAATTCTCATTTTGATATTTTTAATCATAGGTGGCTGCACAGTGGTGCAGCAGTTAGCATGGAGTTTGCATGTTCTCCCCATGCATGGGTTGCCTCTAGGTACTCCAAGTTTCTCTCAGAGTCTTAAAACATGGCTGTTAGGGCCCTGCACCCTGCACATATACCAGGGAACACTACCCCTGGCTTTTCCAGACTGTAGGAAGGAACCCTGCATATTTCTGGCGGTTTTGTTTTGAGTTTGCAGCCAACCGGAGGGGCTGTTAAAATCTGTGTTCAATTGACTCCTTTCAAGTTCACAACAAGAGCTTCCAAATGTAAATGCCACACTGGGAGTCGATAGTGGAGCTTTCATAGGATGAACAAATATTGATGCGGTGGCACAGATCTGTCAATGAGCTGACGGTCTAATCAGATCCGTTTCACAGGCTGAGCACTCCAGAATCTTTCCTCAAATCATGATGAGAAAAGGTCCAAATTTAAGCTAGATTTTGAGTCTGCTGAATGCTGTCCAAAAATATTTTCACTTGACCATTCAGTCACATGTGTAAGGCTTAGGATGATGTAAAAATCTTCCATTCACAGCTCGGTGCATCCTACACACGGTTATTACTACACAAGGAAGCACAACCTGTACTGAAAATCAACCAGAAAGGTGCCGAAATGTGAAAGATGCTCCTTCTCAGTTTCACTCTGCACCCAATCTGTCTTTTCAAGAATATGAAATGTAAAATTCCTGCGCTTCTATTCACAGACTGAATTTTTGTGCAAGCTAATACACTGCAAAGATTAATGCCTGATACGTTCACTAATAAAATGCGTCTTTCTGCCCATCAGTTCAATATGGATGCCACTGGGGATACTGGGGATCGAGTACACCTGCAGAGACGAACAGCTCTGAAGACCTTGGTTGAAAAAGGTTCTGACCCCAGGAGTAAGAACATCTTTAAGCAACCCTGACAGTAAAACTGATGCTTATCTTATCTACCCTTTATTTCCCATCTTTTGGTGATCTTCTGTACTAACCGAAACCCCTTCAAAGGAGCTTGTGTTGAGTGCTCTGTAGATCTCCGAGGTGATGTCATGGTTGTTATAGTTGAAGTCCTCCAGCCGTCGACCCTTGGCCTTCAGGGGTGCCACAGTCTTATTAAGGGCCAGAGCCAGAGCCCACACTGCGTCAAAGGCGAGAGGGGCCTCCTGAAATCCACCTGTCTCCTCAGGATTCTTCCCCCCAAGACGAGACATCAAGGCACCAATAAACTCCTGTGAAGTCTGACAGAAAAAGGAAAGAGGATATCCAAGGGGAGAAGGAATGCAACAACAAAAAACAAGTCAAACCAAGTCCTAACATAAAAGGTTTTTTAACATGAATCCATCAACTAAGTTGAATGCGAGTATTAATGTGTTCAGTTTGAACTTGGAAATTGGATTCCTCACCAGTCCCAACTTCAAACACCAACATGACTGCCTCACAAACATGTGGTGGTGATAACTGCAGTAAAAACTATTTATTACCCTTTTATTCAGTTTGGGTTTAACTTATCCAATTTTCTAAAGTATTTCAATGCATTGAATGCAGCATTAGCTTGCGCTAATTATAATTAGCCTTGTTGTTAAGTACAACAATGACCAGACTCCACCATCTTTCTAACTTGCAACTGGGACACAGATGGTTAAAGCTTGATGTTATTTCTCTAATTCATTTATGGCTTCTGAGACAAATAACTCAGTTGAGCAGCTGAGCTTTAAATGATCTGGTCCATCCCAGAGAATGCTCTGAGACACGGAGGCGGTTAAGCTTCTCTGAATCAATCACTTTCTGTTTTACCTTTTTTCTAAACAAATGCCCGAAGTTATGTCCACCAAGCTGTCCGCAGCTACCAGGATTTAACATAACCTCATTCCCAAAGAACATTGGGACATCGTTTGAAGGGCAATAACCACATAGCCACCAATACCACAGTTTATTTTCATTTAGTCCTAAAAGTAGGAATATTTATTAAACTGTTGTCAATCTAGCTTTTAGTGTAAAATGCATTTTAGCTAACACCTGAGAAAAATCTGGCCCTGCGGTACAGTGGAGTAGATCTGACCAATAGTCTCTTTTAAATCCATTTTTCCCTAAACAAAATCGCTTGTTGGGATTGAGATCTGTGCCCCCTATTCTAACTTCAGCCACCTTTATTTCAGCTAACTGAACAAACATTGGCCACCTGGGTTAAAGAGTGCTTGAGCGAGCCTGAAAGATTTTGAGGTGGAACAAATAGGGCAGCTCTGTATTAGTAATGTTGCGATCAGTAATCGAGTCTTTTACTAAATGGCGTTCATGCCTTTCTCCTTTAGGTTCTTGGATCCACTGAATCCAGACAGACCATCCAGCTATGAGAAGATAATTTAGTAATTTTTCCTTTTCAACATCATTGCTTTTTGGAAAAAGTTGCTTCTGCAATTGCTGCATTTCATGTTTTGGCAATAAAATAACTTGATTGTAGTTTCTTAATGATTCTACCAAAACATTTTTCATTTATATGCCATTCTGCATAATTATTGCAGTCCAAACCGTTTTGTGGTGTAACCCAAACAATAAGGGCACACAGATCCTTTTTTTTCCTGTGTTTCCGCAGAAAATCTCATTAAGTGGGACTGACTAAGCTAACAGTAGTTAGCACTTCAAGCTGGATTTACTTATTCATGTTGAAATCAACTTAAAGTCAGATGTTCTTCAACAACCCTAACTGTAAAATCCAACATTGCTGCCCCTTGTAAGACAGGTAGCTGTAGTTTCTGGGACTTCTGTCATTCTGTGTATAATTAAATCAGTTAGAAATACAGCGCTGTACAACCTGTTCTATTATGCAATAATCTGTGTTTGATAAATCGGAGTAAAGATTGTTGAAAGATGCAATATTTTACTCCAGCGAGTTGCTACACCAACGACATAATCAGACCATATAATTGACATAATTTTAGATGATACGTAATTTTTCTGATTTAACCTTTTTTACTTCCTTACATTTTTGAACAAAATGTTTAGGCAGTTTTATTGAAAACTGATATGTGCACTGAGAGCCCTCCTTCTGCAGTCTGCTGCAGTACACGTGTGTCTGTACATGTGCATGTCTACGCATGTGCGTGCACTGCGTAACCAAGTTCGGTGGCTCCTTATACCTGTAATTCATGCACAAGTGCAACTTTTTGTTTCCATTTTACTTTGTGTTATTTGCAGCTATCTTTAAGTTATTTGCAAAAAGTGTATAAAATGCCCTTTTAAAGGTCACAGGGGTGGCCTGGAGGAATGGTTAAGGACAGCAGAGCTGACCACAGGGCACCTCATAACTTCAGTGTCGCTTTTTATTCCTAAGTAAAATCGCCTTTTGGGATTCTTGGTTGTGCCAGCTAAGCTAACTACAGGCGGGCCCAAGGGACTTAGAGGGACAGTAAAGGTGACTGCAGAGGCACACAGACCACACGGCTTATGTTTCTTTTCTATTTAATGTTTTTATAGAAGATAATTAGTATTCTGTGTCGTTTCCACCAAGCTGACTTGCTGCAATGTGACATTTGGTAAAAAAAAAAAAAAAAAGCCTTTTAACCTTAGTTGCAATGATTAACCAAGAGTTTGAAACACAAAACGTTCATCTGGAGCCAGCAGGGACAAAATGTTGGTAAACTTAGAGTAACATAAAAGTGCTGAAATTAAAGTGCTGAAAAATAAATCTGTAACCGTGTCGGTGGAGCACATAATTGGATCGGTCTTTGTATAATTACTGTGGCGTTTATGCACAACTAATCATTTACAATCATCTAATCACATTAACATGTTTTTATTTTTGACTGAGTTATATACTGTTTTTGTCCACTTGGATTTAAAGAAATTGTTGAGAATGTTTTAATTAGGGCTGCATTGTGGCGCAGTGGGTAGCACCGCTGCCATGCAGCAAGACCGTCCAAGGTTAGAATCCCAGCCTGGAGTTTTACTGAACAGAGTTTACATGTTCTCTCCATGCATGGGTGGATTCTCTCTGGGTACTCCAGCTTCCTCCAAGAGTCCGATAACATGACTGTTAGGTTAGTTGCCTAAGGTGATTGGTGTGCATGGTTGTCCTGTGTGTCCCTGTGATGGCCCCTGGTGACCTGTGCAATATGTAGATGATGGATGTTTCAATTAATAATTAGTATTTTCTTGTAGGGGACTAGATTATGAAAACTACTTTAATAAAACTAACCAAAACCACCCCCCTTGTTAACGGACAATTTGTGCC
This sequence comes from Girardinichthys multiradiatus, assembly GCF_021462225.1. Lineage (NCBI taxonomy): Eukaryota > Metazoa > Chordata > Actinopteri > Cyprinodontiformes > Goodeidae > Girardinichthys > Girardinichthys multiradiatus. The sequence goes on from NC_061796.1 coordinate 46,603,935, forward strand.
CATTTGTATGTGCTGGTTGGTTGAATCTGGAGCAACCATTCATAACCCATTAGCTCACAGGAGGCAGAGCACGCATAAGCAGTCAGGTGGCAGCTCTTTAAAGTGTGAAAGCTCATCTGCTTATTCCTTTACTTTCAGGCAGTTTTTTTGTGCTTCCATGATTAAACACCAATCATCATCACCCCCCTCTGAAAGCAGTGGATCCCATTCATCAAGGTGTCTCTGTGGATGCTTTCAGGCTAATTAGGCCCACACACCTCCGATTCAGTTATGTCAATTTCATCTAATTGAAATTCCACCCCGACTTTTGCCATTTAAATCTGCCACTGCCCACTGAAACCCAGCTGACAATCTGCTCCGGCTGAACCCAGCACCATTGGCGTGGAGCGCAACCTGAAACCAATGCGCCAATTTCAACTTTTTGAATTTCAATGAATTTGACTATAAGTAGGAGGTCTTGCTTTAATTGTTATCAACTGCTGAGCAGTGCATCAACAACTAAATCTGCAGGTAGTGGCCGGTGCTGCATGAATATAAACAGCACCTGCTGATGAAGAGGAGCAGACAGGAGGAAGGTAGGAGGAGAAAAAGGTGCGATGAGGGAACGCTGAAGGAGAGAGGGGCTAAAACAAGCCAAATCAGAATCAGAATCAGAATCAGAAAAGCTTTATTGCCAAGTACGTTTTTGGACATACAAGGAATTTGTTTTGGCGTAGTCGGTGCAATACAATACAAATTAAACAGTATAAACATATCTACAATATAATATAAATATATGTGCACAGTTTTAAGTGAGTGAGAGTAAATGTAGAGCAGTATAAGATGCAAGAGCAATACAACAGTGCAGGTGATCATTGTGCAAGTAAAGCAGTGCAAGTAAAGCAGTGCAAGTAAAGCAGGAGTCCAAGCTGAGCGTTAATGTAACGCATAGAGTTACAGGTTACAGGTGTCCTGTCAGCAAAAAAAAAAGGGGGGGGGGGGAGTGTCAGTGTGGTTTCCGGGCTTTGTTAACAAGGCTGGTGGCAGATGGGAAAAAACTGTTCTTGTGGCGTGAGGTTTTGGTCCGAATGGACCACAGCCTCCTGCCAGAGGGGAGAGTCTCAAAGAATTTGTGACCGGGGTGGGAGGGATCAGCCAGAATCTTCCCTGCCCGCTTCAGGGTCCTGGAGGTGTACAGTTCCTGGAGCGACAGTAGACTGCAGCCAATCACCTTCTCAGCAGACCGAATGACACGCTGCAGCCTGCCCTTATCCTTGGCTGTAGCAGCGGCGTACCAGATGGTGATGGAGGAGGTGAGGATGGACTCGATGATGGCTGTGTAGAAGTGCACCATCATAGTCTTTGGCAGGTTGAATTTCTTCAGCTGCCGCAGGAAGAACATCCTCTGCTGGGCTTTCTTGATGAGGGAGCTGATGTTTGGCTCCCACTTGAGATCCTGGGAGATGATGGTTCCCAGGAAGCGGAAAGATTCCACAGTGTCAATTGTGGAGTCATAGAGGGTGATGGGGCAGGTGGGGCTGGGTTCTGCCTGACGTCCACAACCATCTCCACTGTCTTTAGAGCGTTGAGCTCAAGGTTGTTCTGGCTGCACCAGTCCAACAGATGGTCCACCTCCCATCTGTACGCGGACTCGTCACCATCAGAGATGAGTCCGATCAGGGTGGTGTCGTCCGCAAACTTCAGAAGCTTGACAGACTGGTGACTGGAGGTGCAGCTGTTGGTGTACAGGGAGAAGAGCAGAGGAGAGAGAACACAGCCTTGGGGGGAACCGGTGCTGATGGTCAGGGAGTCAGAGACGTGCTTCCCCAGCCTCACGCGCTGCTTCCTGTCAGACAGGAAGTCAGTGATCCACCTGCAGGTGGAGTCGGGCACACTCAGCTGGGAGAGCTTCTCCTGTAGCAGAACTGGGACGATGGTGTTGAAGGCAGAGCTGAAATCCACAAACAGGATCCTGGCGTAGGTTCCTGTGGAGTCCAGGTGCCGGAGGATGAAGTGAAGGGCTAGGTTGACTGCATCATCTACAGACCTGTTGGCTCTGTAGGCAAACTGCAGGGGGTCCAGGAGGGGGTCGGTGATGTCTTTTAGGTGTGAGAGCACAAGGCGCTCAAAGGACTTCATCACCACAGAGGTCAGGGCGACGGGTCTGAAGTCATTAAGCCCTGTGGTCCTTGGCTTCTTGGGAACAGGGACGATGGTGGAGGACTTGAAGCAGGCTGCCACATGACATGTCTCCAGTGAGGTGTTAAAAATGTCTGTGAAGACTGGAGACAGCTGATCAGCGCAGTGCTTCAGGCTGGCTGGTGAGACAGAATCCGGACCAGCAGCTTTCCGGGGGTTCTGTCTCCTGAAGAGTTTGTTGACGTCCCTCTCCTGGATGGAAAGAGCCGTCCTCGGCGTGGGTAGGGGGCTGGTGGGGGGGAACTTCAGGGTGGGGGTTAGAGGTGCCAAGGCCCCTCTTGAGGTTGGAGAGATGGGGGTGGTGGATTGTGGCTGCAACTGTTGGGGGGCGTCGTGGGGGATGGTTGCAGGACTGTCCCTTTGTCTTTCAAAGCGGCAGTAGAACTCGTTCAGGTCGTTGGCGAGGCGTCGGTCGTTGATGGAGTGGGGGGCTTTCGGCTTGTAGTTGGTGATTTGCTTGAGCCCTTTCCAGACAGACGCAGAGTCGTTGGCTCAGCTTCTCAGAGTACAGTCGTTTGGCCTCTTTCACTGCCTTGCCAAACTTGTACTTTGCCTCTCTGTATATGTCTTTGTCCCCACTCCTGAAGGCCTCTTCCTTATCCAGTCTTAACCTTCTGAGTTTAGCTGTGAACCAGGGTTTGTCGTTGTTGTAACTCACCCTGGTGCATGATGGTACACAGCTGTCCTCACAGAAGCTGATGTAGGAAGTCACAGCCTCTGTGTACTCGTCCAGACTGTTGGTAGTAGTCCTGAACACATCCCAGTCTGTACAGCCTAAACACGCCTGGAGATTCTCCACAGCCTCACTGCTCCACTTCCTTGTCATCCTCACAACAGGTTTGCAGAGCTTTAGTTTCTGCCTGTATGCAGGAATCAGGTGGACCATGATGTGGTCGGATTGGCCCAGTGCAGCACGTGGGACGGCGTGATAAGCGTCTCTGATGGTGGTGTAACAGTGATCCAGAATGTTGTCCTCTCTGGTCGGACATTTTATAAACTGTCTATATTTGGGGAGTTCATGGGTCAGATTACCTTTGTTAAAGTCACCAGCGACAATTACTAAGGAGTCCGGGTTGGTCCGCTCCACACTCAGTGTCTGGTCGGCGAGCATGCGCTGTGCGACCTGCACGTTAGCTTGCGGCGGGATGTAAACACCGACCAGGATGAACGAAGCAAACTCACGGGGGGAATAGAAAGGCTTACAGTTTATGATGAAGGATTCCAGGTCTGGAGAACAGTGCTGCTGAATCACTGTCACATCGTTGCACCAACCACTGTTGAGGTAAAAACAGATTCCTCCACCTTTCGCTTTGCCGGAGAGTTCCGTGTCTCTGTCCGCTCTGTAGAGCTGGAATCCTGCCAGCTGCAGCGCAGAGTCTGGTATTAATCCACACAGCCACGTCTCCGTGAAGCACAAAACTGCCGATGAATAAAAGTCCCTGTTTTTCCCCAACAGCAGTTGTAGTTCCTCCATTTTGTTGGGAAGTGAGCGCACGTTAGAGAGAAATATTCCAGGTAACGGTGTTCGTAGTCCACGCTGGCGAAGTCGTACCAGCACCCCAGCCCGTTTCCCTCTCTTCTGGCGTTTCACCGCGTGAACAAAGGTGAGCGCACCTTTGACCAGAATGTCCAAAAATTCCAGAGCAGTAGGCAGAAAAGTTGGAAATAACTCCTCTGGTGTAGTAGCCCTGATGTTCATGAGTTCTTCTCTGGTGAGAGAGCTCCGGGTACCATCACAGAAGACCGTTTTAAAGCAAAAAACAAAACAAAACAATGCGCACCAAGACGCCGAGGCGACCATCTGCGGCGCCATCTTGGAATACAAGATGGCGCCGCAGATGGTCGCCATCTTGTATTCCAAGAGGAGATGAGGAGATGATCCACGATAGACCAGCAGAGCCAGAGAAGGCTGAACAATTGTAAAGATCCAGAGAGGAAGAGACGACGTAAGAGGATTAGAGGACGCTAACAGCAGAGGACGACTGGTACCTGAGCATCTTTCCAAATTATAAAAGAAGACATTAGAAAACAAGCAAGCGGGTGATACCTACCAGGAATAATCCAGAGCATTCTCAGCGGATTGCAAACATTAACTGGATTCAGGTCAAACACAATTCACTGAAGCTATGTCATTATTGTTCACTATACCCTGGATTTTACAGAAATAACTCGCCTCTAGCGGGATTCAATATGAGAGCTGGAAGTTTACAACCACGAATGAGCAGACAAAGAACTCAAACTATGTCTTAGAAGATAATCCAAGAGAAAAGACGTCGCAGATCACTGAAGCAGCACAGACACAAGAGTTAGACAGGAAGCAATTTTCAGTGTTTAATTGTTAAAAATTGTTTTAGTTTTTTTTTAAAGATGGAAAACTAATAAATGAAATTAATTCAGACAAGTTGTGGCGTTCAGAAGCAGCAGGACGACACGTAAAGTCAAAAACCATCTTCATCATGTTTTATCAGCAGGGAAGGAGGACACAAACTGGCTTCAACACACATCTTCAGAAATAAAACCAAATCTGCCTCCTACTGAAAGCATACAGTCTGAAAACAAACAAGACAAAGTAGAAATAAACAGCTGAATATACACTGAGACCCCAGTGAGCTGTGCAGCCAAGCCTGGACAGGACACAGCGAATCAGAACTCATCATTTCCAGTCCTTTAAAGCCCTATCAGTGTCAGGATGAGAGGCCTTATCTGCTAAAGTGGATAAGACCTCAGATCTTAGCTTAGAGCCACGGATCAAACACCTGTCCCTAATTTAAAGGGTCCTCTCCTGAATCACTGCAGAAAAACTCCCTCACACACTGATTTTCTCCAGCCTGTCTGGTTTTTAAAACCCTCTTTCAGAAAATTGGGGACAGAACTATAAAATACAACCTGTTACAGCAGTCTGGTTTGCCCTTTGGTTTTAATGCCATCTTATTTATATAAAGTACCTTTTAATTTGCTCAGGGCATGTTTTATAAAGAGCAGCGGTGATGTAAAGGTTTTTTATCTTTCTTTTGCTTTCATAATAATAGGTCAGTATCTCCTGAGTCTGGTTAGGTTGCTCTCATTCTTCTTCTCTTGTTTAATAAAACCCATTTCCTTGATTTAATCCATGTGGCCTTCCTGCTTTCCCTTCCCGTCGGATTGAGACCAAACTACACTGGTTTCTGTGGGGGCCCTACAATCCTGCAGTGTATCGGGTGTTAAAAGGTGGCACCAGCTGCAGTTTAATCAGGAAGTGCAGCCTGTGAGAAAAAGGCCATCAGAGAATTAGTAGCAGACCGGCCAGACTGGCCTCCTGTCTGGGCCTTGACCTCATCTAGCCCACACCTGGGTGGCAGTGGTGCTGGGATCTCACCATGTAGCTGCAACAAATCCATGCTCCCCACACCAATACGAAAACAGCGCCACACTCAGGCCCCTGACACACTAAACTATATGGGACTAGTGCTCCCAGGTGGGAAGAAGACACAAACACCTCCAGATTGTAACCAGATTCAGCTGTGATGGTTGCTAAGAAACCAAAGGAAACTGTGAGATTATCAGGTTGTAGTTTAAATGTCATATGTTCCTGGAATACAACCCAAATGAATGACAACCCAAATCATCGTCCCTCCGCCTCCGTGCTTGACAGTTGGTACGTGGTATTTGTGATGCTGTGTTTGGTTTGGTTTCATCTTATGTCCTGCTGCCGTATTCTTTTTCAAAGAGGGGTCCTTCTCTGTCAACCCTTCCAAACAGCCATACCTGTTCAGTATTTTTCAAATTGTCATGTCATGAACTTTAACCTTTAACCTGATCACTGAGGCCTGTAGAGTCTAAGAGGAGCTCTTAGCTTTTTGGTAATTTCCCTGAGCTTCACGTTCTGACCTTGGGACATCAACACCTGGGTTTCGTGGTTTATGGTTGATATCAGATTTTGTTCAACATTTTTCAGAATTTCCATTTGTTAAGTTGCTTTTTCTCAGGTGTTTCCTGTTTTGTTTTGGATGTGTTTTCCCACATGTCCTTGAAATAAATCTGATCAGCGGACATGTTCTTCACTTTCTCTCCTTTACTTCCCCCCTTTTGTTTTCATCTTTCTGTGTGAAATATTCTCTGTGTTTTTTACACTTGAGGTTAGAGGTAAATTATTTCAGAACCTGGTAAAGACCAGATTATTGTTATTGTGCCCTGCGACAGTTAACCCCAGAACTTAAAGAGGGTGTACTTTCTTTTTCCTGACACCAGAGTACCAAACACAACTGCATTCCCTCTGTTTTCTAGAACCATCATACTTTACTCTCACTTCCTCTCAGGCATCAACATAAGATTGAGCTCTCACCATGTTGGAGACCCCACGGATGGTCTCAGGATTCAACATGACGATCTCGGTGGTCACGTGACCCTCCACGGCCTCCGTCATGTTCTCCACCGTGCAGTTGATGGCTGGGTCTTTGATCTTGAACCAGTTGTCAGCATACCAGCCAATCAGGAACCACACATACTTCTTCCCGTAGAGCTTCTCCTTGAACACCTGCAGCAGAGAGGCCGAGAGATAAATTGCTTCAGGAGACGCGCTGCGTCTGAGCCAAACGCAGACAGCTGAGTGCACAGGTCTGTTTGGATGGATCGAGCAGCTAAACACACTAACCTCACAGAACACCTTCCGAGCTTCGGTTTCATAAAAGAGCCCCACAATGATCCTCGCATCCTGGCGCTGCATGAAATTAGCAGAAAGCATTGCTTAGTTACATCAGCAGCATGAATTTGACTTCACAATATCGCAGCTTGATGTTGCAGCACAATGTGCCAAAGTCCCGCTGCCTGACAGGATGGCACATATTGCTGTTCAGGAGTTGATAATTAGCGTGGCGCATTAATTTCCTCCATTAAATCGCCTCTATGCTAATGGCATCGTGTGCAGCTGTGAGGCGGAGGAGGAAGGAGACGACCAGCAGCTGAGGTGAATTTTTAATCAAAGCACCTTGAGGTTCTTGACAGCGACAGCCGGGTCGGTGAGGAAGCTCTGACGAACGCTGATCTCGATGCCTGCCTCCTTCACCCTCTGCTCCAGATCATCCAGAGTCTGGCAGATGAAAGGGAAGGACAAAGGGACACAGACAGAAAGGGGGGGGGGGGATTAGAGAGGCAGCAGAACAGAGACACGAAGAGAGGTGACAGGTTGAAAGACAAAAGCAAGTCTGATGGGGAAAACAAAATTAATAACAGAACCTGGAGAGTATATTGGAAATATACAGCGGCGGGATGAGTGCGTGTGAGATAAACAAGAGAAGTAGGGCGGATTTTTTTAGACAACGGCTGGAAACGAGAAAAGAATAAGGCGAGATGAGAGAGGAAGAGCAGAATCATTAACTTCCATTAAAGGAAACAGCCCAGGTGCCGCGGTATCGACCGCTGCTCCTGAGGAGGATGTATAGCTTGATCAATATTTTGCACAACCAATATACCAAAAAAATTCCCTCATCAGTCACCAGCAGAGATTGACTGAGGGCGTTGTAGCTGGAGAACACAAAAAGAGCTAATAAACAAACACTGAGAGGCAGGGCAGGTAACCAGGAAGCCGGTGGCTGGAATGATGCGACGCAGAACGAGTCGGATAAAACAAAGAGCCGGGACAAAACAGAGCTGACAGGTTGAAACTGAGGTGGAGATGGTGAAGGCACTGACTGAGGTGAAGACTTCTGTGGTCTGCTGGATGGTGGCGATGCGCGTCCACTTCCACTTCTGGAACAGCTGCACCCTGGTGGGGTTGTGGAGGGTGGCCGACGGGTGGGTGCGGAAGAAGGTGGGGAAGCGCTGGCGGTTGGAGAGCGCCGGCGAGCTGGAGCCGTAGGACAGCTAAGAACACAAAGGAGAAGAGGGAAGAATTAGGAATGATTTTAAAAGAAAATTCTGAATCAGACTACGCTCAAAGGAGGCAATGTTTACACCTTTGCCATTTTAAACTTCGTTGTTTCGTACCACACTGTTAGTAATGATCATGCATCACTTTATGACTGTGGGGACATTTTGTTTCTAAAAAGTCCAGTATAAGGAAGGGGGGGTTATGTGCTTCCAGTTACTACCCAGCAAGAGATTACTCAGAATTAAACCACAACCTGAGGAAATAGGGGGGCATATACACTCATCGGCCTCTTTATTAGATACAGCTGTTCAAATGCCTCTCAACACAAATGGTGAATCAGCCAACCGCATGGCAGAAATGCATCAAAATATGGTGGTTGGTGCCAGGTGGGTGTGTCTGAATATTTTGCTGGGGTTTTCACACACAACCATGTCGAGGGTTTACAGGAAATGGCTTGAAGTAGAGAAAATATCTAATGAGTAGCAGTTGTGTGGATGAAGATGTCTCGTTGAGGTCAGAGGAGAATGGACAGACTGGTTAGAAATGATAGAAAGACAACAGTTGCTCAAATAACCATTGGTTCACACCTTGAAGCAGATGTGCTACAGCAGCAGAAGACCACACCAGGCGCCACTCCTGGAGTACAAGTACCTGGGGCTACAGTCCACAAAGATTCACTAACGTTGGACAATAACACATTCAAAACGTTGACTGTTGCAAATAGTCTCACTTTCAGCTGCAGCATTCACGTGGTCGGGTCAGAACTTCATGTAAACAGCATGAAAAGCATGCATCCATCCTGCCCTGGAGGTGGTATCATGGTATGGGAGCATTTTCTTCACACACTTTGGATCCCCAAGTACCAACTGAGCCTTGTCAAAACATCACAAAACTATCACTGTTGCAGACCATGTCCATCCCTTAAATGACCACATTGTCCCCATCTTCTGATGGGTGCTACCAGCAGGATAATGAACCATGTCACAAAGCTCAGATCAAGCTGCTTTATTAAACCTGACAATGAGTTCACTGTCCTCCACTAACCTACACGGTCAGCAGACCTAAACCCAACAGCCCCTCTGGGAGGGTGGAACAGCAGATTTGCATCATGGGTGTTCAGCCGACGGTTCTGCAGCAACTTTGTGAGGTTGTCATGTCAACATGGACCAAAATCTCTGAGGACCAAGAATCTACACCACAAAGAATTAGGCAGCTCTGAACGCACACGGTACTCTCAAGGTTTACCTAATTAGGTGGCTGGTGAATGCAGTTATCAATTAAAAAAAAGTAAGTACACCCCTTTCTGGTTCTCTGATTTTTTTTCTAGTTTTAAAGGTGTACTTAATTTTTTTACAAACTTTTTAATAGTGGTTTCTTCTTGTTTTAAAAAACCTGCCAATGCATGTTTCAGTCTGTGATGTTTCAGTCTGTGATGTTTCAGTCTGTGATGTGTAGCAATTTATAGCAAAAACTGAAAAACAACAATGGTTAAATTAAACAAAGTAAAAAGGAGTGATAGACAAATTCCTCCAAATTAGAAATTTACCCTAAAACATGAAATTTAAATAGGATTAAAGGGGGAACTCCATAATACCTCAAGCAACTAATTACATTAAAATAGACATTAAAATGTCTTTATTACATATTTTGCTGTTTTTATGTTCGAGTCTGTGGGAAAAAACAAGCAACCATGCACCCTCAAGCTCGATTTTAAGATCAGTCCGTTACTGGAGCCACTAAATAAAAGGAGGTAACAACTGTAGAAGGTAATGGGAGTTGATATATTTTGTATGTATTTATTTTTGTTGTGTAGATAAGTAGTTTTAGTTAAAACGATTTGATAAAGACCAGATCACGTGTTTAAACCAAACACTCAACAGAAGGTGTACTTACTTTTCTGGCATTTGGTGATGTTTTATTTGGTCCCTAACAAATGATTGGTTGTTGCAGAACTGTGATTAAATTCAAAGATATTAAATTAAGCATAAACAGATAAATAAAAAATCAAAAGATAGTTATTTTCTTTTAATCATCATAGTTTGGACCTTCGTTTCATATTGTTATATTTTCTAATCAGCATAAAAGCAACTAATCTCCGCTTCCTCCTCTATTTAGCATCCCTCTGTTTAATAAAATGTGTCAATAAAGTCTGGTACTGTGATTAAAAATGAAACATTTCCTGCAGGATTTCTCGAGCAGATATCACCACGAGGCTGAGATGACACGTCCTTTTATTACAGACAGAGCAAATTAAAAAATGATCCAGTTCTTCTTCTTGCAGGCGATGCGCTGCTTGGACCCTGCAGAGGCAGATCATTAAGGATGCGCGTCCACAGCAGCGGCGGCTGAGAGCAGAGACACTCGAAGATGTCAGTAAAAGCAACGTGACGGCTGCCCTTCTATCAAACACTTTCACAGCCACGACTGGGAATAAAATCCTTGACAGGCATTTCTTTAAAATGTGGAAGCTGCCATTTAGGGAGCCATTACAGAGTGAAACAGCTTCGGCCTCTGAGGCCCACATCTCAGCCCCATTACCTACACACCCACTGGTTTTTAACCACCTGGAGCGAGAGGGGGCTCTGTGATAGATGTCAGATGTCTTGTACAATGTGGGCTCCCCATAGTAACAAATCCCCGAGGGTAGAGGCAGGTAGATGAAAGAATCGATATGAAGGAAGGATAAAATTAATGCCAAAGAAACAACGGAGGTGGAGAAAGAGAAGTAATATCTGAAGAAAACAGCTTCAACTGGGCGAACAAAATACCTTAACAGCCCCGAATCATCCACCATGTAATTCTGCTTGAAATACATCTCCACAAACAAATAAGGCTAATAATTGCCCACTTAAACATTTAATCGATGGTAGTTTTTTATTTCTAAAATTTCCCAAGCACTGAGAAAAGCCTGTTTTATGTCCTTAATGTTTTAATCATCAACAGTCAGCATTCTCAGCAGAAAGCTGTGAGGGATACTTCTCCAGGAAAAATAGATCTTTACAAGAAATGTAGCCTGGTACCAGTGAGTATACATCTCTTTGAATATAAACTACTAACAGACACACAATCATACTTGCTCTGCTGTATTCCTGCTAAGTGCTGCTATTTGCTTTGCCTTTATCAGTAAATCTAAAAGGAATTGATGCATGTTAATGTGGCTGACCTGCTGAAGCTGGAGTAAAACCACTAAAACTGAATAATATCTACATTTGTAGGATGAAATTAAGAAAAGCAAACCCATATCAGATTTAAGAAGTTGGGTTTCTTGCTCCCTTGACACTAACAGTTAAAAACCAGAGATACTTTGATCATTACAGATATTTATCACCTGTAAAATGTTCACTGCGGACAATTCTCACATACAATAAAGCCATACTCTATCCAGATGCTGAAGGTATGCGACCGCTATGTAGTGCCAAAAATGTATCTCTAGATGCCTCCAGATTAATCTATGTTGCATTTCTTTACTGGCCCGACTGTGCACATTCAGGCCAGTGGACCTGGGAAGCAACAGAGACAGGACTACCTGACTGTGGAGCTCCACAGTAGGAGGAAACTCAGAAATACTTTCATCCAGGTCTCTGGAGCCAGATCAGATCGCAGCATCCCGCCTCACAGGTGGTGTGTCTACTTTGAGGGGACTTCCTGCTGCTGGCCTGGGCTGAGCCTAGCTGACCCTCAGGGCTAAAAGTTGTTAAAGGTGTTGCTTGAAGAAAGAGCTGAGCTGAAAGGTGAGGATCTCTATGCTGTAGTCCATCTAGTGGACATGTGGAAGCTTCATCCCCACCATGCCATGTAACAAGAGGGTATCCCAGCTCCAAGAAAGGAAACAAACCTGCTATCTTATAGTCTTGTCTATGAATTGATCCACCGCAGATCCCTTATTTATGGCAGGATAGAGCAGGAGATGGATGGAGGGTTTGGGGCCTCACATGCAGTAATGATTACGGTTCAACAGTCTTTTGTGGTGAAGAAGTGGAGCTAAAAAGGTGAAGCTCTGTATATATTGGTCCCTCTATGTTTCATCCCTCATTTATGAATAATGACTGAGAGAGCGAGATCCTGGAAACAAGAGACAAGTGACCCAATGAGTAGTTGGAGAGTCTCTATGAGAAGCGAGACAGACGGATGGACGGATGATTCCTAAAGTCAATGATTCCATATTTTTTATTTGTAAAATGAAATGATTTAAACATCTAAATCATTAGACGATTTTTTTTCTGGGAGTCTCCACCGTGAGGAGATCAGAAACATCAACTGGTGCCTATTTCCTGGGGTTATTGGGTGAGAAGCGAGGTCCACCCTGGACAGGTCACTAGTCAATCCCAGGGCCACATAGAAACACACAGGAAAACCAACAACACACACACTCACACCTAAGGGCAATTTAGAGAGACCAGTTATCCCAACAGTCATGTTTTTAGACTGTGTGGGAAGGTGAAGAACCTAGAGAGTACCACACATGCATGCAACATGCAAACTCCATGCAAGAAATCCCAGGTTGGGACTTAAAACCTTCTTGCTGCAAGGCAACAGTGCTAACCACTGGCCCACTGTGCAGCCCATTTATGTTTTACAGCTACCAATAAACAAAAGCCTGTCTTATCCTCTTATCCAAGATAGAGTCACAGTGAATATTGACCCATAAGTGAAACCCGGGCCTCTCATGTAACTGGCTCCAGTATCTCCTGGGGGACCCAAAGGCATTCCCAGACATGGAAGGATATACAATTCTTTATGTGAGTTATGTGTCTCCTCTCAGTGGGATGTGCTGAGGAAAAATCCCAAGGAAGGTGGCCAGGAGGCATCCTGCTCAGATGAACCTCAGCTGACCCGTTTTGGTCCCAAGTATGAGCATCTCTTCTCCGATCTTCCAGAGGATGATGGAGCTCCTCTCTTCATCTGAAAGGCAGATCTCATGGGTCAGGGTTAGAATGTAGATGGACAAGTGAATCCAGAGCAACGCCTACCACACTTTGAAAGTCTTTTTGTTAAGAAATGAAAGATACCGTGTAACTTTAGATTCAAAGATAATCACACAGACATGAAGTCATTTTCACCATTGCGCTCACTAATTAAACAGTGAGGAATTATTTTTGCATCGTAAACTAGTTACCTGAGGAGATAAAGACTTTGATGGTGTACAAAGAAATGCCAGCAGAATTCATCCTGGGGTGGTATGTCAGTTCCTAGTAAATTTGTCTCCACATACTCTGAGTTTCAGCAGCAGAGAATGAATCAGCAGAACATTAAAGTCATTAAGATGAATTATCTGGGGAGCTCCATAATTTCAGCGAGTGTTAAAACTGCAAACCAGCTTGGGAGTCGGCATGATTTCACATTTCAAATAAATCAGAAGAAGTTCAAACTACCAGAAGAGCCGTTGGAGAGGAAATATGTTTGAGCCGCTTTAAAGTCATTCAGCAGACCGGAACATTTTAATTTATGTCAGAACCTGAAATAACCAAGTTTAAGCTTCCTAATGGCAATATTTAATACAGAGACAGAAACAGGGACGAGAATAAAGCTGCAGAAATAGAATAATCCAACAACAAATGAGTAAAGTTGCACAACCAAAACCAAAAACCAGATGTCTCATTTCTCAGCTCATCAGATGTCTGTGGATCCATGCTTGTCTGCGGCTTTTAGGAAAGGGGGGAACAGGATCAAGTTAACAATGTGCCAGGAGAAGGCCTCCTTGATCAGTGTCCAGAGATAGGGGCTCTTTTTGCCTCCTCGCCACTCTGATAAGGCTGTTTGACATGCGAGCACGCCGCTGCAGGCACAGCGCATGCAGAAATAATTGAGTGTGGCGGTTGGGAGGTTGTGCCAGTGGTGACTTGTAGTAAAGACAGACACATCCCTTTTTGTCTGTGGGGAAAATCAGCCGCTCGAGCTGAGCCGGAAATGAAGAGTGGGTGAGAAAGAGATGGCAGAAGAGGAAGGAAGAGGAGAGAAAAAAGGAAAAGACAGAGAGAGGCTGACAAAGAGAGGACCAGCTCCAGGCAGCGACAAACAGACAAAGAAAAGGAGAAAAGTGAAGAAGTCAAAAAGTGGAAAAGAGTTTTTAATGATGGGGAAACAGAGAAAGACCGGAAACAAGAAAGAGGGCAGAAGCCAACCAGTCGAGCTGATTGTTCTCAATGACTAATCTCTGGATAAAACGTCAATTATGGGACAAAGATAACGAGCCGAGCGCAGTGAGTGACAGAGACACATCAAGAGGAAAGAAACAAACTAAACTCTCAGATGACAAAAACAGCTGAGGAACGCAACCGAAATCCTCCTGATCTCCAGATCTGGGACATGTTGGTAGAGGAGATCACCTATTATGCTGCTGTTTGAGGCTAAACGATAAGTTCTGTGCCTGACAGAAATGCAGCCGTCTGCACCGCACAGTGGATCCGCCGGGTCGAGTCTCAGCACTAATTACAGGTGCTGTAAGGAACATGTTAAAACCAATTGACAGCTATGGCATTGATTAATGGATTTAAATGAAACGAGTGGAAAACAAAACAAGCTTTTTAAACAGCTGAGTTTATGTGAATGATTGTACAAAAAATCCTGAAATATGAGCAGAAAAGTCCTTAAAGTTGGACCAGTTCAATGGTCATGCATGGACAGTCTGACAGAACCTTAAAAATGTTTTCTTATTGTGTTTCCCAACCTCTAAACTAGGCTCATGTTTCTTATACTCAGATATATTCTATTTATTTGTATATATATATTTGTTTGTCTGGACTTTATTTGTGTTTTTATGTTTTATTCCATCTTTTTTTTGTTGTCTTGGATTCATTTTACTGTTTTTACTATTTTAAAATGTTCTAGTTTTACAATTGTCGTACAAAATGATTTTTTAAGTAAAGCTGGTTTGACTTTTATTGTTTTAAATGAACATAACATTTTGGTATTAAAGTACTCATTTTCAAATTAAGTCAATGTATTGGTATTACATTCAGTATCTACTTGGTTACAATTAAATATACAGCATTTCTCTGGGATTAATAATAGATTAGTAAAAACTGTAAAAAAAAAAAAAAAAGAAAGGAGAGAAAAACATTTAATAGTAAGTGCAATAATATAAAGTCCATTTTCTTTACAGCAGTTTGGTATTTTAACAGCCTGAAGCATAAAAATGGTTTATAGCTACAACTACACATGCGACATTTATTTCCAGTTTTTGTAATTTTTATGCACAGAAACACTTTAATAGAGTTCAGCTGAGGACCCATAGGGAAGAGTCCCATATGGATGTCATGTGGTCCTCATGCAGAGCAGACATATGGTCCTGACAGGAGGATAAAACTGATTGGCTTTGCAACGACCTGCACATGAAGAACGGCCACCAGAGGGCAGACGTAGTGGCATTTCCGGCAGTCGCTGAAGCATCCAACAGTCAGTGAGTGAACATTCATGGACATTTTTCTTGAGAGGTTTACCAGGTATATGTGGTGGGAAGCGCGCAGAGTATTTCAAACTGGTTACATTTTTCTGACCATTTTAATTCAGTTGTCTTACTTTAAACTCATCTACAGCCCATATTTTCTGTTAACTGTTTTGTTTATGTTATTTTCTGTAAGACTTCTCATCAAAGTAATATTTTAGGGTTTTAAACGTTGTATGTCCAGAAACAGAAACTTTCACGACCCCCCTGCATCCTTAAACTAATAGATGAGAGGCTACTGAGCTGCGTGTGTGTGTGTGTGTGTGTGTGTGTACTTGTACTTGTTGCTGAGTGAGAACCAATTTTCGTATTTTTATCGCAAAGTGAGGACATTTTGACAAAGTGAGGACATTTTCCTGGTCCTCACTTTTCCAAATTCCGTTCTTGGGACAGGGGTTAGGTTTAGGACTAGGGTATAAATTGAGTTATTGTTAGGGTTAGGGTTAGGTATTAACTGGTTAGGGTCAGGGTTAGGCACTAAAAATCAAGGAAAATGAATGGAAGTCAATGGAAGTAACTGAAAAGTCCTCATAAAGATAGTAAAACACGTGTGTGTGTGTGTGTGTGTGTGTGTGTGTGTGTGTGTGTGTGTGTGTGTGTGTGTGTGTGTGTGTGTGTGTGTGTGTGTGTGTGTGACAAGTTTCCATGGACTTCACAGTAAATTTACACAAGTTATAAAATGTAGTCACTGTTATAGTTTTATTCCCAGAAAGCTTTTAATTTAGCAACAGGAGCCTCTCTCCCACGCATTCAGCGGCTGACCATTGGTCAGTGGGAGGAGCTTCCTCTCATCATTTACATAATTGACCAAATATGAATAAAACTGAAAAGCCACCCACTACTATGAGGTTCCACATCCGAGCAGCTTCAGCCACAAGTGTGGAGACGCCACTGCAGCCGGGCAGGAGGACGATCTTGATGGGCTCGGTGTAGAGAAGGTCATACAGCAGCTTGGTGGCTTCTCCCGGGTCACACTGGAAAGACAAAACAGCAGAGAGCGTTATGGACTGAAGGAGAAATGCATTTAGATTAGGCAAAGATGGTAAGGAGATGGAAAAAGGAAAAGATAAGACTGAGGAGCAGAGATTGGAAAGAGTGATAGGAAGGGGAGAAACAAAGAAGCAGAAAAGAAACGTAAAGGAAATGGCAGCTGTTGCTGTGGCTGAAAAAAAGGCCGACATGATTAGTGTAAGAAAACATCTAATCATGGGAATTTTGGAAGAAAACTAAGGACAAAAACAGGAAAATTGACAAAAAGATACAGGACTCACAAAAAAAGGTGACGAAAACGAAAAAAATGAGCGACACATTTTTGTACATTTTGTGAGGCCCCACAACTACCTTATCCATGTTTAATGTTCCTGGGTACAACATATACAGTTGGGATAGAAGGGGAGGAAAATGGAGTGGGGTCCTAATCTATGATGGGATTGATATTCATCAAATATACATCCCACATCAAACTTTGAAATGCATTGTGGTCTCAATAACACTTTCACCTCAAATGTCTTTTATTGTCCTTGCAATCACCAGTCCGCCAAATTAATGTTATACTGGACTATTTAAATTACTGAAAAAATATGAAAGAAAGGAAATTTAGCTAATGGGTGATGTAAACAAAACTTGGATCAAAAAACACAAAGGAACAATCTTAAAGAAATCAGTAACTCGGTGCAGATAAATCAAATGATATTTACACCAACAAGAATAACAGATGGGCCAGACAGGATAACCAAAATATATAACTTAATTAATAACTTAATTAGGTTTGTCAGATCATAACCCTACAATAGTTAGAAGAAAGAAACAAAATTCCTTATATTTCAAACCCAGATTTCTCTGAAGAATTAAATAAATGCAATTCACTAAAGTTGCAAAATTGATAATCAAACTTGTGACCAATCATGAAATAATATAATATTTTAAAAAAAAATGTAAAAACTATTAAAGAGACTAATCCAAAATGTACACAATCAAAATAAAGTAAATCAATAACAAGGCTACCATGGTTTAACAATTGTCTTTGGGATTTAATGAAACAAAGGCTCTTGCTCCAATGTTAACAAAAGTCATAAATGAGTTCATGAATGAGAGCATTTTTCCTATAACTCTGAAAACAACCATATAGTCAAGCCTTCAATGATGTAAACCACAAATTATTATTAAGCAAATTAAGAAAATTTCCTAAAGTATAAAACATAAAATTGGATAAAATCATACCTCCATGACATGCACTGGTGTGTGATGGTTAAAAAAGTGAAACACGTCATACGGGGGGTGCCACAGGGCTCAATTCCAGGCCCCCATGAGCTCCCATCTGTGTGTAATATATGTAAATATGTACGTTGATGACACTGTATTATATTATCATCGTATACCTGTAGAAGTTGCTCAAAAGCTAACAGAAGATTCAGTTTTATTTATATATTTACAATTCACAACACATGTCGTCTCAAGACTCTTCACAAAGGGTTTAGAATGGTGCGGGTTGTTGGGGAGGTTAGGTTAAACTACTGAGTGTTAGAGTTTGGCCATTTCAGAATAGCCTATGTGTAGGGGTACTAAATAAAATAATAAACTGATAAAGTTTGTCCATCTAGAGCTACTGGTGGCCATTATTATACTAAAAACCACAATGACTGGGATACCTCTCTCTGACTGACTGATTATAACCATTGGAAAAGAGAGGGGGTCATACAGGTAGCAGAAATGGAGGGTGTGTTTGGACCTCAACCATAACTGAGCCGGTTTAGGCTAAAACTAACTCCCCCTTACTCCATCCAACAGGGAGGGAAGAAGGCAAAGGTAAAAATTATTGGAGAGTGTTGTTTCTTGTTGCATTGTGTGAAAGGTGGGTAACTTTAAAATGGGCTAAGTCAGTTCAATCGAATCATACAGATTTCAAGTCAGGTACATTCCAGTTAATCCTAACTATCAAACAGTGCAGTCAGATTCAGTTATTTATTCAAATTGGTTAAAAAGTTTTTCTATCTAAGGAAATCCAGATGCAAAGGTTTCCACTTGGTTGTAAAACTTCTGTCTGACCTTAAATATTGATAAGACCGTTTCAAAGTTTTTCACAAATGGACACAGATCTCTAAATTACCCTGATATCTTGATAGAAGGTCAGAAACTAAAAAATGTTAGTGAATTCAAATATTTAAGTGTTACATTAGACACAAGTTTAAGCTTAAAAAAACATACAAAAAAGTTATCAAACACATTAAAATTCATCCATCCATTTTCTATACTCGCTTTCTAAGCTCAGGAAAAACATCTCGAGTTACTCGTTCAGCTGTTCGAGGTGAGGGTAAGGTTCCCTAATGCAGAACCTCTTTTGACAAATCATCCTTCTCAACTGTGGCAATACAACAATACAACACACTGCCAGCTGAACTATTAACCTGTACAGACTTTCACAAGTTTTCACACCTGACAAAAAATGGCTTCTCTCAAATCAATCCTGGTAACATCGGGAGTATAGATGTCATCAATAACTGCATATGAATTGTGTTTATATGCTATCGGAATGTATTTGGGATAATGTTTTTATAATCGTGTGTATTTGTCAAATATCTTCAGACTGTCTTTTACACTTGTTGGCCCAGGGCCTACAGGTGTAAATTAGCACTAAAGCTATAAGCTGGTACAATAAACTCTCCTTTCTGAGGTTAATGAATATTGTACCTTGTTCCTGTTTAAATAAATAACTAAACTAAAACTAAGCTAACTGCACTAAATTAAACTTTAATTAAAACTCATCTTCCTGTCTTCAGATCAGCACAGAGAAACAGAAAGGCAACAATGAAACAAAGGTGACCCAATCGGGCTCATCAGCAGCCGTCACACTCATTTAAACCCTCGATTAAGTCATTTATGGCACATCGAGGAAAAGGAAACATGCCTGGATGATCCATCACCGTCGTATCAGATGATAGGACGAAGTCATGGATAGACACGCCTGGCACTTCTCAGCTCTGCAGAGGAGATGTGGCTCGAACGCTATGAAAAATTCACTTTAGATGGATGTCACATTCAGTAACATGACGTCTGATGTAAAAGCCCCAAATATGGGTCCTTGTCTCGACACCTGGACGGCCCCTTCAACCCACGATTACCAGCAAAGTGAGTGAAGAGCCAGGAATATGTGGAGCTGGGATTTGTATTCAGTGACGGGTTTTTCATTAACTCCGGTGCTGCATCTCGTCTTCACAGAAAGAGCCAAGGAGCTGACCTGCAATTGGATCATTCTGAGCTTCATTAAAAAGAATCAGCTCCCAATTTAAAGTCCTTCTCTGGTCAGTTGAAGTCATTCTCTAAATTAAATATAATAAAAAAAAGAATTCTGACAATAAACTGAAAACAGCCGCTGGGATTCATACCTCGACATTTTTAAGATTTTGTCAAATTTCAACCATAAACAGCAAAGTGATTGTCAATGTTATTGACCAACTGAACAAAATCTGAAGGCGTGGGGTTGATTTTTATTCAGCCTCCTATAATCTAATACCCCTAAAGCAAAAGAGTGAAACTAATTGTCTTCAAAGGTCACCTAATGAGTGAACAGAGCCCAGCTGTGTGTAATTTAAACTGAATCCAAACCTTCTGCGAAAGTCTCAGAGGTTTCTTAGAGAACAATCAGCATCATGTAGACAAAGGAACACAGCAGACAGCTCAGGGAGAAGGCTGTGGAGAAGTGTAAAGCAGGGTTAGGTTCTATAACAATATGCCAAGCATTAAACATCTCCCAGAGCTCTGTTCAGTCCATCATCTGAACATTGGTAGAGGATGGACCAACTACAGACCTACCAAGATATGGACATCTACCTAAACTGACAGGCTGGGTAAGGAGAGCATAAATCAGAGAAGAAGGCAAGAGGACCATGGTCCAAGAAGAAAGACCTTGCTGAGAGAAAACCAAAACATGTCGAGCTTTAAGTTTGCCACAAGCCATGTAGGAGACACCAAATGCGTAAGAAAGTGCTCTAGTCACATGAGATCAGCATTAAACTTTAAGTCTGTGTGCAAAAACACTTTCTGTTGCAGAAAGCTATCTCTGCACATCACCCTGAATACACCATGCCCACTGAGAAACATGGTGGAGGCAGCATGATGCTGTGAGGATGCTTTTCTTCATCGAGGACAGGGAAGCTGATGAGAGTTGATATGAAGATGGATGGAGCTAAATCCAGGACAATCCTGGAAGAAAACCTGTTAGAGGCTGCAGAAGACCTGTGGCTGAGGTGGAAGCTCACCTTCCAGCAGGACACCCACCCTGAACATTCAGCCAGAGATACAATGAATGGTTCAGAGGTGTCAAACTTCAGTCCTCAAGGGCAGCTGTCCTACAACCTTTGAATGTCTCCCAAGACCAACACACCCAAATCAAACAAATTACTTCCTCTTGCACTCAGATTCCAAAGAGTCCTGCTAATGACCTAATAATGTAAGTGGATCAGATGGATCAAAGCATATTCATGTGTTAGAATGGAGTTGTCAAAGGCCAGACCTGAAGCCAACTGAGAATCTGTGGTAGAACCTGAAAGGCGCTGATTGCAGAAGATCTTCGTCCAATGTTGCTATATTGGAGAGAGGAATGGCCTAAAATTTCAATGTCTACCTGTGCAAAATCTGCTGGGGAAAACCTCCCAAAAAACAGGAGATTTTACATGATGTCCCACCATTGTGTTGGTCTACTGCAGCTGTGATTTTACCCTGACAAAGTATGTAAATTTCAGGCTGTAGATACTTTTGCAAGGCTCTGTAGTAGCATTGAGCTTTCAGACCTTTCACCAACCAGCGCAGCAAATCTCAACGCTTTGAACAACATACATGCAGCAAAGTCAAAGAAAAAAAAAGATTACATATGACGGAGACTACTTCATATATTAAAGCATCAATGCAACTGCTTATTTGTCCAAAAAGAAGGAAGCAAAGCAGGAAAGAAATCCTTATTTCTTCATCCTTGAGCAGAAAAATTACAAGCTGATTGGGAATGTGGAGTCGTGACTGTGAATCTGATTATAGTTTGGATTGTCTACCGTACATAGGGCTGGAGGAGCCAAAACATCTGTGCGATCTGGCTTTTACCACAAGTGTCTTCAGTGATCAGCTTGAATTCATGTCTGTAAATGGTGAGTTGTGATTACGCTGTTTGTATAAAAAACCTTGTGAGGATGGAAGTGGAGTTCATCACAGCACATCAAACTGAAGGAGTTTGTTTAAAACGTTTCAGTGAGACTCTTCAACTCCAGCAGCCAGTAAACCTAAATAGCTGTAGAATAAATTCTAGTTATCAGTAAAACCAGACAGTAATGAAGACTAATTCTCTTTTTCTGGGTTGTCTGTGTGAAACAAACCTGGAAATATCTGCATCAGTTTTTACTAATTTTACTGAAGGTAGATAATTAATCACATCGTAGGTTCCCAGGAAGAAGCTGCAGTCCTTGACCTCCCGACCCAAAGGATTAACAGGATTACTTTCCTTTAAATAAAACTAATAACCACTATCATGTTTTTGGATCAGATGTTAGGATGCTTGTGGCAGCGTTTCTACGTATGGAGTGATTTTATGTTGCATTTGAACATTCATGTAGCGAACAGGAGATTAACCTTTTTATCTTCATGCTTGGCCGGTCTAAACACATTCCTCCCTGTGCTGATCCGAACTTCCTCGTCTTTTTCCTGGAATATTTTCCCAGCGAGTTCAACACAGCTGATATTTTTTATTTTTATTTTTATTTAAAGTCATCCATTTAATAAGAAACCCTTCTTTCCTCCCAAGCATGTTGTAAACTCCATATAAATATCTATCCAAAAAGCTGCTGATTTATTAATAATGCAGCTTTAATCAGAAAGAAACGTTTGTGCTTTATGAAAACATTTTCATTTAGCACTCGAAGTTAAACATTTGATCAATATTTAGTGCATCATAATTTTGTTCGTTTGAAAAAATATTCTTAGTCTCTGAAGCCCATTTTTGAGCTCTATAGCGCCCCCTCAGGTGGCAAATCACTCTTATTGCATGTCTTATGCATGTCTGTCCACTGCATAATGCAGCATTTTACATTTCAACTGTTAAATGAGGCGCGTTGGTGTTTGACTCAGATAGTATAATTTGTTCTCACTTCAGACGGCAGTGGAGTAATTGTTCAAATATTAGTTTAGTTTGATGGTCAAAATGAGTTAATTTCTCTATTCAGAGCAAGCTAGCATGATTGTCTTAACTCACTTATTGGACTTCTAACTCTGTGCTGCAGATCTGTGCGTCATAGTGACGTAGGGATGGCAGAACAAATGCAGAGGTTCTAACTGTTCTAACTGATCCATGTGTGTGCATTTATACCTCCTCAACAGACAGTGTGAACGTTAGAGCGTTAAAGCTGCCCCTGAAGCCAGCAGAGTATATGGATCTGACTATAAATATGTCTGGGTAGGAGTTAAAGCACCTCTGTTTTTAGTTTTCTAATTAGCAGTGAAAGTTGCCTCTTGATAAGCACAACAGATGGCAGGAAGAGACACTTTTAAAGCTGCTTCACTCTTCATAAATTCTCAGAATCTCAACTGAATCTTTTAACTGATTAGTTCAGTTGTGAAACTTCTGAGTCTATATTTAATCATGGGCTGAGCTGTTTTAATCACTTGAATAAGAGCATTAATATTAATAAAAAAGGCTCCCAATGTTTATGTAAAGTCAGAGCTGAGAGGTTCTCTCAGTCAGTCAGCCCTCCAGCTGATTCCACTGATTTTTCCTCCCCTCTTTCGAGTTTTCTAAGTGAAAGCAGCGGGATACAAGCCTGCAGCCTGTCCTTGGCACACAGTACAGTTCCTCGGAAGCATTATCCTCACGATAGAGAATGCAGATCGACACGGAGAGCTTTCTAAACACGGTTATTCCCGAAGGTTGTTTGTGTTCTGCGGGCCGGCTGCATGCTGAGGAGGAGCTGGTTAGTTTTCTGTTGTTTCAGGGTCTTAACTTCACTCTGATGAGCACTACTTCATCGCCCGCGCTAATTATCTTCAAATTATTTAATCAATCTATCACCACCATGGCAGATTACAGGTTTTAATAGCGGCTTGTTTTAATCAGCATTCCAAATGACTCGCTGATTATAACATGTAGAAATGAGAATTTAATCAAGAAGTGCAGCTTCTGGTTGTGTAGCAGCTATTAAAATATCCAAACCAAGACAAACAGCCATTAGCCTTCCACATGTTTAGTCAAGACAATTTTCCTGCGTAAAAAGCACATTAACTGCAGACTATTTACATGAAGTGAGAGCAACACACTCGGTTGCAGAGCTCCAATTTCATAAAGGGGTCATTAAAGCTGGATGTTCGCAGGGAAAACATAATGACTCACATTAGTCAGAAGAACCATTTTACTGGGTGGCAAACCCAATAACCAGTGTGCAGATTTCTCCTTAAAAGGCTTTTAAATGCCTCAGTCATCATGTCAAAAATAAACATCCTTTAAATGACTGAACGTCTTCGGTCAAATAAAACAAGCAGAAACGAAAGGGTTCCAAGGCCACCGGTAAAAGTCCCGCCTGGCACATGTCCTTCCCTGCATCCTGCTGATCTGGCAAACACCTCCTCCAACCGGTCAACTGGCTGGTTCTGTGCTGGAAAAACCTGCCAGCTGGTCCGGCAGCGAATCTGTGGTAATCAGAACTGTACCGAAAAGTTTGTCGATTCGTCACACCTTGAATATAAAGATATCCAGTGCTGATGTTTTCTAACCTTAGGTTCTCACTGTTGAGCACGACAAGTCCAGGAGAACCACAGTACATCAGAACTTTAGTATTTTAAATTAAAACATGAAATTCAGATATTGCATAGATTTATTTTACACACAGTGATACATGCCGAGCGCTTATTTCTGTTACTGTTGATAATTCTGGACTCTGGCAAATTAAAATTGTGTTACTTTGATAAGTAGAACGTTACACCAGACCCAGAAGTGTTATGTTATGGCCACATTATGATCTGCAGAATCATTGGGAAAACAGCTGACCTGATAGTTGTCCAGCAGTCAGTCAATGTCAACAAGGAGGCTAAACCCCAACAGGTCACTGCTCAAGACGCTGGCTGTTCACAGAGTGCTTGTATCCAAGCATAATAGGGGAAGGTTAGGTGAAAGGAAAAAGTGTGATGGAAAAAGCAACATCAATAACTGCTACATTATACAAGAATCGCAAAATATAATAATGGCATAGAGAACATGTTTAGCAATTAGCTCATATTTATTTGCAGTTGTTGGCTATCTTGATACTGCTTACAGTCATATTGCAAAGATGATATTTGCTGACAAACACAGGCCACTGTGGAGTTTGGAGGAGAGTCACAAACCCACAGCTGTCACATTCCTGGTGTTGAATTAGAGACAACGTCAGAACCATCTTACCTTGGCTAAGGAGAAAAAGAACTGGACTGTTGCTCAGTAGTCCAAAGTCCTCTTTCCAGATGAAAGTAAAGTTTACATTTAATTTGGAAATCAATTTCCCAGGATCTAGAATAAGAGTGGAGCGGCCCAGAATCCATGTTGCTTGAAGGCCAGTGAGATGTTTCTACAGCCAGTGATGATTTGGGGTGTCATGTCATCTGTGGGTGTTGATCCAAGTTCAAAGTCAGAGCAGCCATCTATCAGGAACTTCCATTCATCTAATTTCAAATCTACATATCTTCTGTGAAACAGAATTGTGGGTTTTTATTGGCATGAACCCAGAATCATTTAAATAAACAGAAATAAACCTTGTATCACTTACATCACTTTGAGTGTAATGATTCTATATATAACCAAAGAAGAGCTATCCTGAAATAAACGCTTGTTTATAATATTCTCATTTTGTGAGACACATCTGTTCAGATCACTCTGAACAGCCAGATGTTAGACATTTTTTTATTTTCTAACTAGCGCCCCCTAGTCATCAGTCTTCATTGATCTTTGTAAACAGCCACTGATTAACCTGGTAAAGAAACATTTCATGTTGCTGCCTCTCGGCACCGATTGTTGATCATAAGATTCTGCTATTCGTCGGGTAACATCTAAATATTGTCAGCTCTTCGTATGATATATGTCTGATAAGAGCTTCATTTTTTCATGACCTTTTCAAAGAAATAATTGTTATTCTCCTATTGTCATATAATGTAATTATGTTTATGTCCATCTCCAGCTCCATCATTCAGGAACAAAACACTAAGAGCTAAACTGCTTCTGACCCAGAAGGAGGTGGTCCACCGTTCTCTGGTTAAGAACCTGGTCTCAGACTTACAGAAGTTAAAAGTCCTTATATCGAAATGTTTAACATTTCCAAGAAGTGTAGCTCCAGAGGTTCAGCTTTATTTTGCTGTTAAAACATCATTGGAACCAGAAAACAAGGGAGAGAAAAACAGAATGAGACGCTGATATCCCATTTCCACCTGCATGTTGATTGAAACCTTTAAAAAGTTACAAAGGTTATTAGCACCCTTAATGATCCCATAACTTTTCCCCTAAGGTAAAAATGTGTGACACCTCAGGGTCATTTGGTCTCAATAACAACCATTAGACATTTTCTACATGCCAACTGACTGATTGGGACCTTTTACGTCAAACCATCAGAAATGTAAACATATGACTTTCTCTCTACAATGACTTTAATTGGAACTGTGAACTTTGGTCAGATCAGACTAAGATTGAGCTTTACAGCAACAAACTCTCCAAGTGGGTCTGCAGTGTAGCAAGGATGAATATGCTTAAAAACCATCTCAGGACTATTGATAGATATGGTGGAGGACCTTTGATGATGTGAGCCTGGTTTTCCTTCAAAGGTGAAAAGGACCTTGCTACACGTTTTCCATTCACACTTCCAGCAACGCACGGCTATACACTACCTCGCTCTACTCCGCATGAAACCTGTTGTGTTTCCATTGACAGGTTAAGGTTAGGGTTAGGTGGGGCCTGAAGCACACATAGCCTCCCCCCCTGGGGGAAACCTGCAGTGAATCCCTACAGATGAAAACCTGTAGGTAGAGCTACAGAGAGAATAGAAGAGGATCCAGCACTTTGGATGAATTTAACAACAGGGGTACCATAATAACATTTCATTTATCTACATTTTTTAATGTGACATTATGCTGCTGCAACAAAATGTGGATTTATTTGAAGTATTTTTACACTTTTTCACCAGGGGTGCCAATAAATGTGGCCAGCACTGTAACTAAGGGGTTTATTCTCCAAAAAACTCGCACAGGAGCTCCACACAGACTTGACTGGAATCATCGTTCCGATCATTTAGTATTTCTGTGCGAAACCTCAGGTAACAGAGCAGGACCGCTAGGCTGGAAGAGGAGAAGCAGCTCACAGTCTCCGTGATGAAAACACAGACAGAACCAGAGTGTTGGCAGCAACGCTCCAAAGCCTGAAGAATTTCTGCAGCTCAGTCATCCATGTCTCAAGAGTCTTCATCGCTTCCACTTCAAGCCATCCTGGGCTGCCGACAACACCTGATGCTGTCTGTGTTTACGCAGATTAATGCAACGTATGAGAGGAGCTGTCCTCAGTACTGAAATTCCCTCAGCAAATACAGTTGCAGTTTGAATCCACTTAGCAGGAACATCTGTGTCTATTTTAATGTTAGACCTTTTAATGATTTACACAAACCGTTCTTTAACCACGGTGGAATGATTGGACATCTAAGCATATCTGAATCTATTGAGGACTTCTCTAATTAGACAGGGTCAAGAGTCTACATTGAGGGTCAAATATATACATACGTTGACCCAACACTTTCAGTAAATGGTATGAAAGGTTCTAATACATGTTTTGACTAGACTTGCTCTATCAACTCTTGGTTAGTGATCATGACTTGTTACAACTAGTAGTTGTATTGCTCTTGCATCTTATACTGCTCTATATTTACTCTCACTCACTTAAAACTGTGCACATATATTTATATTATATTGTAGATATGTTTATACTGTTTAATTTGTACTGTATTGCACCGACTACGCCAAAACAAATTCCTTGTATGTCCAAAAACGTACTTGGCAATAAAGCTTTTCTGATTCTGATTCTAGTTTCTCTTTGACAGCACTCAGAGGAACATGAACCTTCAAGGAACTAGGCAAAGATTTAAGAAGGCAAACTGTAGGTTTACACAAACTGGGAAAGTCTTTTGGAGACATTTCTAAACACCCGATACCAAAACCACCAATTCAGCCATCTTAAGTTACCCAGATTTGTCCCCACTTTGCCAATGTTTGGAAGAAGA
This sequence comes from Girardinichthys multiradiatus, assembly GCF_021462225.1. Classification (NCBI taxonomy): domain Eukaryota; kingdom Metazoa; phylum Chordata; class Actinopteri; order Cyprinodontiformes; family Goodeidae; genus Girardinichthys; species Girardinichthys multiradiatus. Next base: position 46,631,656 of record NC_061796.1, read on the forward strand.
CTCAAACTGTTCCTCTCAGATGAAAGGTCATTATTTAGGATGTTCAAGAACAACCCAGGAACCACCAAGGCCTTTGCCATCCATGAACTGGAAACTGCTGGAACACCAGCATCACTGTTTACACTAAAGCCAGTTGTAATTCATCTTGGACTAAGAGGCTGCCGACCCAGAAAGAAGCTGCTTCTCCAAAATCAACCTCTTCCCGCTGGACTGAAATCTGCAGCTGATGACATGGACAATCTGAATATCTTCTGGAGAAAAGTTTGATGTAGGGAGGGGCAAACAGTACTGCAGCTTATAATTTTATTTCCTACTCTCGGTGGAGGTGGACGCTTTTTCTCTGTCTCCCGCACCCCTCCCATATCTGCCCTGCTTCAGCTCTGTGTCTTGTCTTTTGTTGCTTCTTTGTGCTGAGGTTTTTTGCAATCTCAAACTGTATCCTGCTAAGGATAAAGTGTGAAATATGATTTTTTCCCTCTACTTACTTTCCTAATGTGGCCTCTTTTCTCATCTAACAAGGGCAGCGCCTGTGAGTGGGCAGCAAAGCCTCGGTGACCCGTCCCCCCCTTGTCTTGTGTCATGATGTATGTTTGGATGGGTTGTACTGGAATTCTAATTTCCCCTCAGGGATCAATAAAGTATCTTTAAATTGAATTGAATTTGAATTATAAAGCTCAACACGCTGCATTTAGAAACATCACCTTATCATCAACAACTTTTTCCGGTGCTGCCATGAAAATAACGTTTTGAGTTTTATTTTGTTGCTGCCCACAAAGAGAAGGAAGCCACGTTGCTATTCAACAGTTGAGTATAAATTCAAATTTAATTAGGAACATTCCACTAGTGTTTCTGTCAAATTATCAAATGACTGGAAGAATTTTGGTTGGCCACCAGATGTCACCGTTTCTCCTTGTAATGACGCGCTTCTGTTCCTCCAAAGAAGAAAGAAAGTCTCAGTCTCATGCTTCACAAAGGTTCAGTCTCACACTACCATTGACCTGGAAACAAAGACTGAGCTGTTTGGCCACATTTACAACAAGTGTGTTAGAAGGAATCAAGGTGGGGTTTTCAAGACTGGGAAACACTGGACTGCCAAGCATGGTGGTGGCAGCATTATGTTATGGGCCTGTTTGGGTACTAGTGGTATTGGTACATTATACAAAGAGGAATAATGAAGGAGACTTCCTAGGATATTTTCAACGACATTTTAAATCAACAACTAGATGGACGCAGTTGGGTGTTCCAGCAGGACCATAATCAGAAGTATACATCTAAACTGGTTTTTAGAATGGAACGAATCAAGATGGCTAATATCAAACTTTAGGAAAAACCTTCCCAAACCTCCAACCAAGTCTGTTAAAAGTTTAGGAGTTATGCTTGGAATTGGAGTCTGCCCCTGGAAAGCAATCAAATTGAACAAACTCCACCCATTCTGCCAAGAGGTTAAAACCCAGCCAGGATCAGCCCAGAAGCTTGGTATCGGAGACAGAAAGTGTGCGGTCGAGGTGAAACTTTCTAAGCAGCATTAAACCAAACATTAGCAGCAGTGCTTGTATATATATATAAGCATGCATTAATTCTGGGACCCTGCATAGATCAGAAAATATCAACAATGAATTTAAACCTGGACATCCAACTCTTGGTTTAAAAAAGTGATTGAAGTTGTATGTTGTATAATCATTCCATCCTGGAAGAACAGTTCAAATTAATCGTTTAAAGCCCAAATTTAATATGACATTGGTTCCCATTGTGAATGACCTGTATAACCTCCCAACAGGTCTGAAGCTGAGGCTGCAAACCAAACTAATCAAACTCACAATCAAATCATATAGTTAGAATTTACCCACAGTGATGTGTGGCCACACACTGGAAGCTTGTACGCCGGTGGACATGCACAAGGACTGGCGGTGACAATGTCTTCGCCACGTGGGGGCAATTTGTTTCAGGCCTGCCGATTAAATGAAGAGTCGGAAGTGAAGGAAGCACCTTGTTCCACCATTTCTCTGCATCTTCACTGTCTCACTCATCATCACTGTTAATAATTGATCAAAGTTTGCTGTCTCCGCTTTGATATATCCATGGCAACGGCCCTGTGTGGAGAGCGAGCGAACACAGCTCGTGTGTGTGTGTGTGTGTGTGTGTGTGTGTGTGTGCTTGGATCACAGAAGGCTGTAAATAGTCTGACGCTGTCACCAGAATAACCGTAGAAACGAGCTGCTCCGCTACCACAGGGTATCTGCATCCATTTAAGAGGACAGGCTGGGATTAAGTGTCAAGCTTCATGAATATTGGATGATGTTGAACAAGCTCCACACTCGCTGCCTTTAATGGTCACAAAATACTCTGCGTGGGTGTGTTTTTTTCACTCCTGTTTGCTAATAACAAGCCAGACTCTAATGTGTCTTTCAAAGAGAGAAAGGAGTGCACTTAAAGTTCCTCATTAACATGAATCCCAGTAAACACAGAGACATGCTCCAAAGCCAGAGACCAAACTGTCTGATCAAACACGGATGTGATGAGAAATGTAAATAATCGCAGCTAATTATTCTCTTCCCACCAGGTGAGAGGCAATCTCAAGGTGACAAGCTCATTCCAAACACATCCAGGGAATCAGCTGTAAATTCCCCCCATTTGACTTAATTCATGGAATTAAACCAGCATCATTCAGATGGTTTTACACCAGAGCTTTTCTCCTCTGTTCAAAGGATTCATTCCTTCAGCCGGAGGCACCAGCAACTCCTGAAGCAGGAGCGATGTTTTTCAATCCCTCTGAAATCTCTACCATGTTTTGTCTTTATTTTCATGGCAGCTCAATTTGAACCTACACATTTAATCAGAAGACCCCCCCCCCCCTCACACACACACACACACACACACATGCACACACACACATGCACACACACAAACAGATTTCATCTGTTTAGCATTTGATTGGAAAGAACAAGGTGGAACAGGATGCCGCCTTCTCTGAGCATCTCCTGTATGAATTTGCACACATATTGTCAGAGAGCCTCAGCCTTGTTTGTTAACGCTGTTCGCTTCGAGAGAGTTGCCATGCCAACCCTCCCGCTCTCCCTTTCACACACACACACACACACACTCATCTTCCTCCCTGCTCTTCTGTTTAACAGGAATCCAATGCAGAGCTGCGTGCACCAATCAGAATAAAGCTCGTAGCGGATTTCTAACCAGTCCCGGTGCTGTTAACTGTTTGGTGCCTCGCCCTCCAGCTCTCCAGGCATCTGTCCTGCAGCATGATTGGTAACAAGCCTCAGCAGAGCAGAGAGGAAGGGGAGGGGCAGGAATGAAGTTGGTTTTTAATGCATCTGCACTCATTCCACCGCTTCAAACTTTCAGAATAACAAACAGGAAGTGCAGCAATGAGGCCCAAACCTAGGAATAAACAATCTGGGCTTTTTCATTAAAGACATGGATGCAGCAGGGGGAGGTAAACTGATAGGTGCTTTAAACCAGTCGGGGGGCGGATATTTCATTTAGAAGGGTTGATAACGGTGACATTTTTAAAATACCAACATGATTAATGATGGATGAGCAACAAGCAGGGGGTGGGTTTGCTCATTTACAGCGATCCGGCTCAGCAGGAGGCAAGGCAGCATGCTTTGTGTCTGCATGGCAACCTTTTAAGAAAGTGCCTCAGGGTTCCTACACATTTCACACTTTAAATTTGAGTTACTTTTCTAGGCTGAATTTCAAAATTCCTGAGTGGATTCCTGGACTGTTTTAACGCTATTTTCTTTCAACGTGTGCTGAGTGTTTTTTATAAATACCACACTAATCACCTGATTTAGAGCTCCAGATAATGGTCCTAAAGATGCATAAGCGTGCATGTACAGGTGAGTCTCAATCAGTAGGTTTGACGATGTGGCTCCACAGTATGGCTAGAAGCCCCAACCAACACATCAACCACATGAAATGGACATGACCAGCAACAGTGCATCCTTAACCGGTCAGTGAGCTGTTGATTTGACCAACATGCTGTATACACAGCTCCTTCTCCCGCTTTAAAACTACTCACCAACTCGGCTGGGAGGAGCCTCTTGCAGCTCGGGTTAACTTCAACCAACTTTCGCGCTTTAGTGGCAACAAAAAGCACACCAAGAGGATGAGATGTATCTTAGAGAAGACTTCAGAGTGAAACCATCTAATAAATATCAAATATCAATGGTCTAAACCTTTACTTCGGGGCTTGAGGAGGTGGATGATGATAATAACTGCGTTCATCCTCCTACATTCATGCAGTGAAAACCAGCAGCCAGATATTTGTAAATGTATATGCATGATATTTTTTTGGCATGAATTTAAGATGGAAACAAATTTTGATGAGTTGCAAACTGTATTGATTTAAATAAATAAATATGCTTTTTTGACCTTTTCATGATCTGACACCAAGATCCCACATATTTAGGTCAAAACTGAGTGAGTGACAGCATTTTAACAATCTGTGTAAGAGCTTGAAAAGCATGCCAACATACCGAATCAGCTTATTTTAGTGTTCATGTTCTTAAAAACCTGAGCCCACAGAGTATAAGACTGTTTAAAACAATTTTAAAGGTGATCAATATTTAATTGATTTGAAATCTAAACTGAATGTTTAATTTTCCCTGAGCAACAGACCTTGGAGTGGGCACTCCACTCCAGGATTATTAGTGGTTCCCATCTGGCCTCCCCATCCAAAACTTTCTCAAAGCACCCCTGGTGAGATAAACAATGTGTGTGATGGACCTAATTGCCTCAATGAATACTTTTATTTGCAGGAAGTGGAATAAAGCTTAATCCATGCCTGACCAGGTTTGGTTGAACAGTTTGAACGTTAATACTTTTCCGCTCCTTTTTTAAACGTGTGTAGGAACCCTGCGGAGAGCAGCCTCTCTTACCACCACAACTCCTGCAAAACTGGACAAAAATGTGAAAAAAGATGCAGAGACATGGTCAAATGTGATGGCATATGTCAACACAGAACATGGCAGGAGAATGAGAGAGCTGAGCAAACAGGAGAGTCTGATGGTGCATCCCTCAGTGACACCACACATCACTTAAGAAGAGCGCACTTCCTCTGACTCTCCTGCACATGCACTCACCATGCTGTCATAGTGGATGAGCTCCAGCTCGTAGTCCGGCAGGATGTCGCTCCTGTTGTTGACCAGGTCCAGAGCCATCTGAGCGGAGGGCATGCACGCCTGCCCCCCCGGCCAGCCCCCGCTCATCGGGAACAGCGCTCCGATGTACAGCTTCTTCTTCCCTGCAGACGGCCGAGGCCACAAGAGGAGAAGGAGGATGAGAGAGGACCGGAGGAGCGTGGCATGTCCGCGGGATGCGCGGCTCACACGGGGAGGGCATGGGGACGCAAGCAGCATGGTTCAAGGTGAGCCGAGCCGTGTCGTTCCGTGCTGCAGCGGAAGCGAGCCAGCCGAAGGTTAGACGGCTTTTTGAACCTGAATCAGGAGTGAAGTCAACACGTGTCCGGAGCAGGACGGAGTTTGGGTTTATGATGCGCTTCTGTCGGTGTGAACCTGCAGATCAGACTGAATGATCTAATCTGTTTATGGTGTTGCTGAGTTGAACATGGTGATGTTTTCGAGACAAAGTCAAACCCGGTTCTTCCTGTTCGCCTCCATACGAATCGAGCTGAAAACGAGCCCAGATTCTGGTTCTCATCTTTGCAGGTTTCCACGCATCCTCAGATTCTAACCAAAACGCGATCGGTGGTGAAAATAGACCAGCGCGTTTTCTGTCCTCACGACTTTTGCTTTTTCTACGCAGAATAAAAAAAATGATGCGACGCGCGGCTCGGACGCGGGTTTGGAGTCCGCGCAGAGGACGTCAGGTCGGGTCAGATGAGCGCGGAGCGGGAGCCGCAGATGGAAAAAACAGATGGAGTGAGAAGCGGCGGAGAGAGCGACATTTTTGGACGGTGCCGTATTCCAGCAGATGAAACGGGTTAGCAGGCGCGGTGGAGCTCTGCGACTGATCCACTGCAGCACCGGTTGGCAGAGTGCGAGAGGGGGAGTGAGGAGAGAGGAGAGAGGGAGACTAGCTGGGAATGATCGCTGAGAGGGGTGAGGGAGGGGGAGGCAGGGAGGCTCTTTCTCTGATGAATTACACGCTCACTTCAGGTTGTTTAAGGGTGATAGATTATCGCATCGTTTCCTGAGTTTTTAATGAAATGTCTAAAATTCTCCGATCAAAATACGGTCAGATTACAGTACCGAGGCCCCCTGCGCCTCCAGAGCTCGCATCTTTGCAGCTGGGTTCAGGAGCAATGTTACCATCTGGAGCTCATCAATGCATTTTCTTTCTCTAATTGGATTGTTTTTAGGGAACACTGAATGCCGGTTTTATCTCTGGTCTCTGTTGTCAATAGCATTTAAGATTAATTATCTTGCTAGAACATATGAACCAGTTCAAGTTCGAGTGAGGAGTAAACTGTATTTTTTATCTTTGCTGACAATAAGCAAGAGACTACTTAGAACATTTGGGACAAAAACATTTTACTTACAATCACAAATACTATTAATATTTCTATCATTAAGTTAAAAAACTTTCCATTATTTGTTGGCTTTTTAAAAATCAGAAAAAACTAAAATATTAATTTCACCAAATATTTCTAAAATTGTTCCAAAAAACCCTTTTCTTTCTAATTGTGTTAAATGGTTTCTATAATATTCTTATTATTTATGCTGACAACAAAAGGCAAACATTATTTTCCCTGATAACTGGCATACATTTATTGACTGAATTTAAAAAAGTCTCTCTCCCAAGGCAGCAAATTATAAAAAGACTTTTGAAAGACTTCCCACTGAGCATTTCAAAGGTTTAAAGGTGGAAGGGGCTGAAAATAACTAAACATATAAACTGCCCACAGACATCTAGGCTAATATCACGTTAAATTTGATCTAAAAGGGACATTTTAATGGATGCCTCAGGTATTTTAAATGTAAAATAGATCTCTAGTTTTAGCCAAGAATAATTAAATAACATGTATATAAAGCTCTCCAACAGAGTATGTCAGTGAACAGCTGGTTATAGTTGGAAATCAGGATTCATGCTAATTAATTAATATTTTTTCTCATTTTTTTCAATCCTCCATGATTTTCAGGAGGCACTTTCAGTGCAAATTGTGATTTTAACCAAAAACTTGTTTTTCTGAGAGTTTTGTTGAACTTTGAATTGAACATTGAATCTAAACGGAGTCCACATCACTGTAGAAACATTAGACAGTTTTCTATTGGGGAGTGAACGGCTGCTATAAAATGAAAAACTTCTAAGAATGACTTTTACTTCCGAAATCAGCCAGAAAAGATTTAGTTGTTTTTTTTCTCGAGAACAAAATTCATTCTCTGCTGCTTGGTTTTCATACGGTTATGCTGTTACACATTCATCCTCATTCTGCAACCTTCCTGTCCCTCTCTGGTCTTGTATTTAAAAAAAAAAAAAAAAAACAAGCATAACTGCACAGGCATCATCTTCATTTACAGAAGTAAAGCGTTTCTCAGTTCTGGTTGTGCTTAAATAAATCCTGGATTTCATGGAAGCAGAGCACCAACATCTGAGTGGTTTAAAAGTGATGAAAATGAAAGTTTTGGTCTTAATGTGATTGCGTTCCATTCAGTTTCATACTTTTTCAAATTATTCACAACAATAGCAGAAAAACATGTAAATGAAGACAGCTTTAATGTAAACTCCATTCCATATTAAAATACAGTTTAATAATTATCTAATTACCATGGTAACTGACCAATGATGCCTGCTATAAAAGTTAAAGGCCTTCTTACAAAAGGAAAAATGATAAATGAATGTGATTTATTTCAGTTGTAATCACACTGAACTGAACTTGGATCTGGTGGTCATGAAGGAGTGGATGTAATCAACACTCAGTCTTAGTTTAAAGGAAAAACAGCCTCCGTTTATTCTGGGCTTCTACATATCAGGGTATAAAAAGGAGCTGGTCTTTGCTGCACTCTAAAGTTCATTAACTCTCACCTCAAGTGGATAAAAACACAGTCAATATCATTATTATCAAATAAGCAAGAATAAAATCTGAAAGCTGTGCATGAAAGATCCAACAGCTCATAGATCTGCTTTTAGCAGCTATAACTGACAATATGTTTTCTGTGTCCAACTTTATCTTATGTCACTTATTGAGGATGAATTTTTCACCAATGTTTTTTAAAACATTGCCTCAGTTCATTGAGGTTTGCAGACAGTTTCTGCTCTGCTTTATTATTTCAGTCAGGTTGAGCCCTGGACTTTGATTGGACCTTTGCAACAACTTGATTCTTTTCATTTACAGCTTCTCTGTTGTAGACTTGCTGATGTCTTTGGGATCATTGATGACCCAGATCAGGCCAAGCTTGGTAGATAGAGGAGCTTATAGTCGAATTAATGACTCCGATGTGCCCAGGTTCTGTGACTGTAAAGCAGGCCCATATCACCATTCCTCTTCCACTGTGCTACACAGTTGGCATCAAGTGTTCTATGTTGCATTTGGTTTTCTTCAATCATGGTGCTGTGCATCATCTACTCATCTGTCCAAAGGACATTGTTCCAGAAGGCAATTTGTTGCAGCAGTGGTTGTTTTAAAGTGCATTATAAATAAAGAAGTAGCAGTAGTAGTAGTAGTAATAGTAGTAGTAATAGTAGTAGTAAGTGTTGTTCTTCACTTAAATGCAGCTTTGCGAACCTAAGTTATGCAGCCATGTTGTTTTAAACAGAACATGCTTTCTCCTTCCATCCTTCAGCCATACCAGTTTCATGTTTTTCTAACTGACCGGTCATGAACTTTAACCTTTAACCTGCTAACAGAGATCTGTAGAGTCTGAGATGGAGCTTTTAGATTTTTTTGTAATTTCTCGGTGTATTTCATGCTCTGTCCTAAGGCAGAATTTTCTGAGACATCCACTCCTGGAAGCTCCTGGCAGCTGTTGTAAATGTTTTACACGTGTGAATATTTTTTCTCTGCAAAATTATGAACTTAAAATATTTTGAAAATGGTTTTGAAACCCTTCCCTGATTAATAGGCATCATTTATTGTTTCTCTAAGGTTTTTGCTGATGGCTTTCTGACTTGGCCTTTGGTTTACACACACCTGTATAAACAGGTTTAAACTCCTGCTTCATAGAGATGTTCACATTGATGACGATCAGTAGATCAAGTATATCTAATTTCCTCCAACTTGCTGCTTTCCCATTTGTCATTTTGGATTTATGTTTGTTTAATAAATGTCTGGAATCTGTTGTGTGTTTTGCACACTTGATGTCATATTAAAATCATTTTAGAACCTGGTGAAGACCAGATTCATCTTTTTCCATGACTCTATGTACTTTTGAGTAAAAGGTCTTTGAATATACTGAAACATTTTTTTTCCATTCTCTCGGGTAATATATACTCTCACATGCTAAGGAGCTACATGACCTGTTAACTACCGAGTCGTGTCTAAAGGTACCTGGTGGGATTTCTTTATGAGATAATTAGTTGTAAGGAGATGCGTTGATGATTCTTAGAGCTTTTGGCAACAGATAAATGTCATCATGAACGACTGGAGGAGACTATATGACAAAGAAAACCAAGAAGAGAGAAGTGGAGTGGAGAGGAGAGGGCGAGTGGAAATCTGAACCGATGAATCCACAAAACCTTGCAGCGATACACCAGCTTGCCTGTTTGGAGCTTTATGGCACCCTCATTATTTTTTCAGCAACACTATGAGCCAAAACACACCTCCAGGCTGCATTTGACTAAAAAACACAGTGATGGATTGCTGCATGACATGAGCTATAATGCAACAGCCTTGCAACAAATTATTTTTCATGAAGGTTTTAATGCTTGTGAAGGAGCAGAGAGTTGCTAGTTTGATTTTACTGATTTGCTTCAGGTCAGATTCCTGGCCTAAAATGCCTGAAAATTCATCAGTTCTAGCTTTTAAATGTGGAAATCTTCTGGTTAATTTACATTTTGACTGGTTGTCAAAACAAGACAATTACAAGGTTTACATTTAAATACAATTTAATTCTGAGTTAATGTTATTCTCAGTGCTGTTTTTGTGCGGTAAATCAATACAAAACACCTCTGATCTGTTAGGTGCTTTACTAATTCATATTTCAGCCCAGCATCTTCTCCACAACCAACTTGATGAAATGTTACAGAAGCTGCTTTGACAAATCAGAATAAAATTTGGTGCACAGCATCAATCATAGCTGGGTTTATTTGCCCTCATCTCTGACTGACAGGAGGGGCGGCAGCCTTGTAGGCCAGTTAGGTGTTGATGAGCAGGAGGCTGGAGTCTCTGCACGCAAGCTGTTCACATTCAGCACAAACTCTGAATCTCTGACCCATAAACACATTCGAAACCAGGCCTTTAAAACTGAATGATCACACAGCTGCTTTTTATTCCTGCTCTGCTCTAAAATTAGCAACTAGTTTGTCTTAAAATGAGACATCAGCAAAACTGCAGAGATGTCAGGGTTTGATTTTAAAATCCATGCAGTGAAAACAGACGCATTAATACTGGCAAATGTTCAGCTTTTATAAAGGGGTTCTGTTTCTATGCACAGATTGTAATTCTATAGTTATGCAGAGATTGGACTCTTTTTACCCCTTTTTGACTGCTCACTTTGGGGAGACCCATCTAGCACAGCATTGCCATATAAGCAACTTTGTCACTATATCTTGCACATTACTGGCTTGACTTCTTTAAAACGCAATTACTGACAAATATACCAATTATTTTTTGTCTTATTGAAGATTTTTGGAGACTGTGATAAAAAGTAAGCATTGTTCTTAATCTCCTCAATAAGCAGCCATGGGCTCCAAGGACCCCTCAGTTGTTCTAGAGCACTCATAGGAGGCCCAGTCCCAGGGGTCCCTCCCAGCTGCAGTTAGAACAGGAGATGTTCTGCCCCTCTGCATCTAGGGCCAGACTGGTTAACATCATATTTAGAGCATTTTTACTCACTTTCTGTCTCTTCCAAACACAATATTCTTTTTCACTACAGCATCTCTTACAATTTCATGTAAAAATGTCCAATTGTTGGAAACAATATTCTAGCATGCTCCTGTGTCCAACCAGTCTTCTGCTTGGCTCCCGGCTCTGTGTCAGTGGCACCAATAAAAGCCGCTCTCCCCACAATCCTGGTAAACTTTCGTTCCTGCAGCTATCCTTCCGTCACACATCACACTCATCCTACAATCTCTTCTTTATTGCTTATTGCTTCGGATGTTCATCCACAGGTACTGAAACTCACCATCCACCTTCGGCAGCTCTACCTCTAGCAGCTTCACTGCTCCATCTGTCTTACTCTCTTTCAAGCATTGTGCCTCTCATTCCTCCTACCTACAGAGCATACCTCCACTACTCCAGTCTCACTTTCGCCTGCATTCTGCTCTCACTAAAGATTACAATATCGTCTGCAAACGTTATACTAAATTCCACCTCGTGTATAAACTCATCTGCCATCTTACCAATCTTAAAGCAAACAGGATTTGGTTTTTCTATTTATTTTCAGAAAAACAGAATTTAGGGTTTTTATTAGCTGTAAACATACATCAAAAAAATCCTTGCAGGCTTCGGGAGAGCTAGTGCGGGGGGTGCACGCTGGACAGGTGGTCAAGGGGCAATTAACAGAAATTAATATTTAAATATATGATTCTAAGAGTAATAAGTTTATATAAATTTTACATTCAGAATTGCTTTACAAAAACAAATCAACTTTTGGTGAAACCAGCATTAAAGTCACATTTCAGCATATAATGTTTTCAGCTGATATTTCTCTAAATTATGTTCAACATTTTCATTGGTAGAGAAAGAAACCTATTTTCTATTTGTAGAAATTTTAATTTTGACAGTTTTCTTAGAAATTAATTGAAGAAGTTGGACCAAAATATGTCTCAATGACATTATCAGTGGAAATAAAGAGACTAAAATTGGTTCTTTGTTGTCTGTTAAAATGGCTCAGTGCGGGACTGAAACTGCGTGAAAAAGCAGCCAAAGTCCAAAGAAAATAAATATTTCAAAGACTGGAGAACTGCAACCATACCCCATAGTTAAAAAAAAGCCTGAGTGCTCCAGTGGAAAACATGAATTTATTTTTATTGAAGGTTTGTGTTTCCTACATTGCAGTCATTATAAAAAAAAAATGAGTTTTCCAGCAGAAACATAAATTTCTGTTTTGTGATAATGCTTCACTTTTTCTCTTCAAAGACCAGGATTGATAAGAATCCTTCCTTTTAGAGATTTATTGGCCACTGACTCAGAAAGAATCGTATTCCTCTGCTGACGTGGTGGAGGATCCTCCAGCAGGAGATGGGAGAAGCTTCCTGACCTCCTTTTCTCTTTCTGTTCAAACTGCAACACTGAAATAAACTACAAAGTTACAAAATCAATGATGATGATTGCTGTGCTCCATTGTATGCGCTTCTTTCTGCAGCTCCTCTCTTAGTGCTCTAATTACAACGAAGCTCCCTTTTTTTAAATTACTTATAGCTCCAATTGAGGAGACCATTATTACCCCAGTCTAAATTAAAAATTCTCCGTATTTGAGCTGTGGAATGGGGCCATTATATAACCCTGGTTCATTACCAAGATCTCATCATCTGGAAATCTCTGTGTAACAGAGAGCTATTCAGATCCAGCTGCTAACAAGCCATCACAGGCTGACGCGAGTGCCGTGATCATCTCTGGCATTTGCCTTCCTCTTCCACCTCCTCTTCCTCTCCACCACCCTATGACCCATCCAACACTCTATCAATTATTCAGCTGTGAACTTTATCTGCTGCTTCTCTCCACGAGCCTGCAGCCAACACCAGCAAGAAGCAACAGTGCAGCATTAACGGCCCTCATGGTGGCAAACGCCTCGTGGAGAGAAGACGATTAGCTGTGACCCGGTCTGAGAAAGGATGCAACGGAGGCTGCAGAGCTGTAACATTAGCTGCTTTAATGAGCTCCTTTTACTCTACATGTGTTTCTGTCTGCAGTTTGCATCCATGAGATTAATTACCTGTTTTCCTCCTGAAGGATGCAAGTTTAACACAATGGAAGATATTCTCCTCCAGCTGGGAAGCACGTGTTATTCTGACAGCGATTCAAATCAGAGAGGAAAAAGCTCTGACAAATCATGTTGTATAAAAATCAATGTTGCTCTTCCCCAAGATGCTGATATTTATAGATGTAAGGTTTCTGCACAAAGCTGGCAGCAGAAACAGATTTGGTTATGCAGATATCAGACGTTGGGCAGCTTTAACATCAAATCTGTATCTACTCTCACTCTTTTATCAGATTAGAAATCAGATTTATACCTAACTGGGAATAATATTAGAAACTGCAAATCTTAGGAGCAAACATTCGAGCTGTAAAAATAGTTTACCTGGTATTACCTATTTAAAAAATCCTCTTAGTTTGCTAAAGTATCAAGATAGCATCTTGTAGCAGCAGATATGGTATTTGCATCATTCTGCAGTAGTTTTGGGCTGGTCTTTTTAAAACCTTGTGGTTTTATCAAGGATTTGTATCGTCATTCTATATTTAGATGACCCTAAATGAAAGCAATCTCAAATAAATTATGGTTTTTTAAAATAGTCAATTTTCAAATTCAGTTTAATTTGAGTTAAATGTTAAAGAAATTCCAGCAAATGGTTTTATTTGATTTCTTCTTAGCATTGGACTTTCCCTCCCCCACCTGTTGCTGTGAGGTGTAAGTCAGTAGTGTATCGTTACCGAATGAAGAAAATTCTTAATTCTCCCTCATTAAAACAAAGAAAATGCTGAAAAACTGCCAGTTGCATATTTACCTGCAGCCGAAAATAAACAAACAATAATGTAAACGTTAGCTGTGGTAAATTGTTGTCATGGGTTTATTTATTTATTTATTTATGAATTTTATCATTGCTGGATTTAAATTCAGATGTGAGGGAGAATGCAGTAGGACTACTAGTTGCTCCAGTCAGTCCTCTGGGAATTGTCCAAAACATTTATCTTTTTACCCAGAAAAACCCATCAAGATCTCTAGTACTTTATGGTCACCCTGTTTTATTAGAAGCATTTGCAGAAAGCATTGAACTGCAGCCTGCTGCAGGTTTTCTCCTGGTGCCGATAAACATTTAACCAGCAGGCAGGCAGAGGCATCATGAGACTTACTCTACAGTCACAACCATGGTCCCGCTGTTTTATTGTATTAAAACAAAATTCTTAAGCAAAAAATGGAGCAAATTTGAGTTTTTAATTTGATCCAAAGTCTTATGTATGGACATCAGAGCGGTGGAAATCCTAAATACTCAGACAGATTAAACACCAGAATAATGTTGTGGTTCTCCAAACAACAGGCTTCATCTGAGAATATTAGTTTTTGTTTTGATTGTTTTGTTTTACTGTTAATCAAGTCACTTTAGGAGTCTCATAAGCTGGAGTTTACTGGTTAAATACAAGCTGTGAAAAAGTGATTGCCAGTTGCCAGATTTGTTCTGTTTTTTGGGACACTTAGATGATTCTGAAAATCAAAAAGAATTTATATCTCACAAAGATAATCCGAGTAAATAAAAAAGCAGTTTTCAAATGAGGATTTTATTGTTTAAGGGAAAGAAGCTTTCCAGACCAACCTGACCCTATGGGAGAAAGTAATAGGCTCCTTGCTAAATCATGAATGAATGAGTTTTAATTTTAAGGCCAGGCCCAGTTACAGTCAGAGCTGTAGAATTAAGAAACCCCTCAACAGAACCTGTCTGACAACATGAAGTAGGCTAAAAGATCTTAAAAAGCAACTTCTCATGATCTGAAGAAAATCAAAGACAGGTGAGAAACAAATCTATCTATAGTCTGGAAAAGGTTAACAAGATGTTTCTAATGCTTTGAGACTCCAGAGAACCACAATAGGAATCATCATCCACAAATGGAGAAAACATGGAACAGTGGTGAACCTTTCCATGAGTGTCCAGCCAACCAAAATTTCACCAAGAACATCCAGGAGGTCCCAGAACAAAACCTAAAGCTTTGCAGGCCTCTCTGGTTTAGTTAAGATCAGATTTCACGATTCAACAATAAGAGAGAGAGACTGAGCTAAAATTACCTCCATGGGAGACTTCCAAGGCCAGACCCACTGCTGACCCAAAAGAACACAAAGGCCCGAACATCTTGATGATCGCTAAGACTTTTGGGAAAATATCCTGAGGACTGACGAGACAAAGGGGGCATTTTGCAAGGTGTGCGTCCTGTTACATCTTCTGTAAAGCTAACAACAGATCATGCCAACAGACAAGCATGGTGGTGGTAGTGTGATGCTCTGGGCTACTTTGCTGCTTCACCGCCTGGATGACTTGCTGTATTTGATGGAACCATGAATTCTGCTCTCTAGTAGAAAATCCTGAAGAATATCCAGCCAGACGTTTGTGACCTTAAACAGGCTGTTCATGCTGGAAAACCGTTCAATGTGGCTCAATTTGAAAAATTGTGCAAAGAAGAGTGGGTCTGAATTCCTCCACGGTGATGGAAAAGACTCATTACTTGGTAACAATTGATTGCAGTTGTTGCTGCCGAGGCTGGAACAGCCAGTCTTTGGGTTTAGCCCGTTTTACTTTTTCACCAGTTGGTTTAGCCCGTTTTACTTTTTCAACTGTTGGTTTCTTTTCTTTTATTTATCACATATTAAAATTTGTTTTATGCTCTGAAGCATCAAACTATGACAAAAAAACAAAACTTTTCACAGCGCTGTAGCTGTTCTAAATCACCAACGAGGAGCACACAGTGGGCTCTTCATTTCATCCAAAAAATAATGCAACTTCACCACAAACTGAATCCTGACTCTCTTTTTGCCTCCAGAAATATTGATTTCCAGCCAACCTTTTCTTAAGATAAAGGGAAAAGCTGAGAAAAATGTGAGCATTATTATAGGAATGTATCTAAGTATTTTATTTACATGTGAATCTCACTCATATGTTTTAAATTTAGCAGAAAAACATAATTCTAAAGGATTACATTTGAGTCTGAGGTTGACCGTGAAAGTATTATTCCGCTGACTGTTTTTGTATTAAATCTGCTCCTTTCTGCGTGGACTCCATCAGAGCGTTCAGCAGCAGTTACTCATTTTAGCTCCACATGACAGCATCATTTTCCAAAGAGCTTCTCCTCATTTCAGGAGGATTTCTGAGAAATGCAGGAGTTCAGGTCATGTTACTGTCTGGACTTTCTGATTGAAGGCTTTGGGTGTTTTTGGGTTTGTTATTGTGGCGTCTCTGAAGATCCACGGCTGTTCTCTTCCCTCTGTTTCTGGTGTCCTTACAAGCAACAGATCTGGGGTTCCTCGGTTTACAGGCCTTGTTATTTAATCAACTGTGAAGTACTGCCGCATCACGGCCCAATTCTGGTGTTTGTCCTTATTTTGCTTCAGACAATTGGTTTAGAGACGTCCTGCGTCCTCGTCTAGACAGGCTGTTTTTCTCAGACGAGTTTCTCAGATTGGATCTTTGTGTTTTTCAATCACTAAATAATGTATCTGATGAAGTTGCTTCTGTTTTTAACTAAATGTTTTCTGTTCTATAATCTGCCTGTCAAAAAACTTTGATTCAACCATTCTTTGTGGATAGCAACAATCTGACTTCTGACACATTATGCATCACAGTGTGAAAGTACCATTCAGTCCCTCCCTTTTCTGTGTCTTCCTTCCAAGCCGCCAATCATTTTGAATTCGCTGAAAAATAATCTTGATCAACAGGTCTGCAGGCTTTCTTTTGCATTTGTGCTGCTTTTTCACTTGTTTTCAATCCATTCTGTTTTATCGTGAATATTTTTTGTTTCATAAGCTGCTGAACTGTGAATCTAATTATTGAGGCATAAAACCCAAAGAGAGAACCAGTGTTGTGTGGACGTGAGAACAAGAACCACGTTTAAACTGCAGCCTGTCACAACCAGACAGTTCATTTTATTTTTTAGTTTAACCGTTTGCAAAGTGTTTCCTGACAACTGGACCGATGGTTTGTTAATGTTTTATGAGGAACTTCAATTAATCTTTTGCATCAGCAGAAAGATACCATGGATCAACATGAATATTATGAACCGTTTCCAATTTTCACAGTTTTGATTATTTCCAGGTTTACAGAAAAGACTTAACAAAGATTGTTGAGCTCTCAGACATTTAAGGGAGGATTAATTGGCACAGTAGAGCATGTGGCTTTTAAAAAGGGCTAAGGGTTGGGGTTAGCTAAGCTAAAAATAAATATTTCTTTAAGTTGGAAGAAACCATCAATGATCATAGTTCTTTTTTCAAAAGAAACCCAGTACTTAGACGTTTGTTCACTGTCTGGATATGTTTGTTGGAAAGCTTTGGATGGCAAGGGGGTCTAAAGTGAACCCTCCACTGCCACGCCTCTGAGACAACGAACAACGCAGCGCCAGCGCCGTATCAGCTGCATTTCATGGGGCTAGCTGGTTTTACAGCTCCAGTTTGTAAGGCAGCATTAAAGACCAACTGGCTCACAGTTAAGACAAACAGACACTGAGACTGCCGTGGCGTGGTGCGTCACGGCATTACATCATTTCCTGTCAATAGCTCACACTCAACGGGTCGTGCTGAAGTAGGCCGAGCCTGATCAGAACACTGGACATCAGTCCAATCGTAGATCCTTCAATAGCAGGGACACTTGAAACTGACAAGGCATCAAATGTCACTGCTGTGTTTAACCCTTCAGAACCCTCTATGGTTCTACTCCACGCATCCTTTGTTGCTGCTATGCTGGCTTGATATTCAAGCTGACGTGCAGAATATCGCTAGCTCTATTTGTGATTTAGCTCAGAGAGCAGCTCATCTTTCCTGCTTTATGACTGAGATGTGAAATATGGTATAGATTAAAGTCCTAAACATGTTCCTATTAAAATGTAGAATCTTTGTAGGATTTAAAAGTGTAGAACTGCAGTGACATCTAGTGGAAACAAAATAACAGTTTGGATCTGAACATTAACCATGATCCTCCTCCAGGTTAGAAGCATTATTTGGTCTGGTTTGTCTCTTCTGAGCTTCTGTAAGAACTCAGTGTTGATGGCTAGAAGGCTCACTCCGCTGTGTGTGGATGTTATTTAAAGAGATGTCCGCAAGTCAGTTTCCCAAGTCAAGTCTGTAAATACTGAAATAAATATCTAGTCTGCCTCCAACCCTTCATGGTTGTAGGTCAGGGGATCAAATCCTGCGCTGTTTGTCCTTAGTGCTGCTGTAATGTTCATGAAAGAGCTGAAATTATTGACCAGCTCTTTAGAATGAACGACGGAAACTTGGACTCCTACCAGGTCCAGAATTCACTGGAGAATGTGTTTCTAGTCGGGCCTGGAAATGGGCTGGGATCCACCAAGAGAAGATGGTTAATGTTTCTAGTAGAGTCCTGGATAAGTTTCCTTCCTCGACCTGTTAACCCCTCAACCCGACTTTTTAAATTTGATAAATGACTGAAAGGATTTTGGGTTTTTTTTATACTGGCGCAGAACATAAATCAGGAAATGCCTTGTTACTGGAAGCGATATACCAGCACAGTATTGCCACCTTTGAACTGGAAGTCAAATGCTCGTCAGAAAGTGGCATAAAAATCAACAAGCATCGTTGGTTTTACTGTAATGTTTCATGGATTGGTTACAGATGTTCACTAGAAATAAAAGTCAATTGTGATTTTTCGCTTTATTTGACAAGAACCTGGGTGAAAACATGGAATGGTGTCAGGTGCTGGTGACAGCTAAAAATGAAGCCACAATCATGTAGCCTTACAGGTCTCCCTAGGTGAAGATGAATTATTATTTAATATTGTCTCAAAGTCTCAAACTATATATTTTTCTTGCATTAGCAGCAGATTTCTTGGATCTAAGCTGACTTTACTTATTTTTTCATCACTTGCCTTTTACACTTCCATCCCTGCAAACCTGGGTAGTTATCAAGTAAAACAGAGAAGCAAATATGTCTTCCTGCCACAGATACAAAGAGCAGGGAAGAGCAGACAGCGACAGGAGCAGGGTATTAACCTTTCTCCCGCTGAGGAGGCAGTAAGTGGGTGGTGATGGCACATGGAGTAGAGTTGGAACCGAGCGAGAAGGAGGTCAGCACAGAGTCGGCACACGGAAATTTCTATTTCAGGAAACACAGTTCGCAGCTGCTTTGTTAATTATCTGTTTGTCGAGTCTCTCTGTGACATTTCCAAAGTTTTCATGAGAAAGGCGTGGGCCAAAATTACATTTTAGGTTCAGGGCTGCTTATCTTGGTGCTCACACTGAAGGGGGTTGTGGACTACATGTGCTTCTGTGCAGGCTTGGCCAAAGGTTGTATGGGGCCTTAAGCAGAATTAGATTGGGCCCCAGCGTTTCAGTCTGGGAGAGGGGCCAAGTTTATTCGGCTGAGCGTTAATGCATCACAGATAATTATGTTACATGTATTTGTGAACAAACTGACCTCAAAAACAAAGAAAAGCATCAGATTGTAACTATGGTAACACAGCAATCAGACCGTGAAGATTATTCTTCAAACGTTCTCAAAGTAAATTTACCAATTACTCTAAATCTCTTTAAACTGTTTCAGAATATTTTATTTAATCTGTGCTGAAACCATCAAATCAAAATTCAAATTCTATTTTCATTCTCAATAAACAAAGATACAAATTTTCGGGCCTGTGTTAGAATCCAAGCATTTATAGAAAGCACCTGATAGTTCAGTGTCTCTAAGCGTTGAATTAGTTGGCTATGCCTTGGGCCGGCTCTGCTTCTTGGATTATCCAGCTATAGGGGGAAAACACCATGAGCCTGATCTTTAAAAGGTTTGAGTGTATAGAAACACGTGCAAAGTGGGTCGCATGCACAAAGCTGATCTACAAACCAGGTGCAAATCGAACTGCATGTATAAAGTGAACAGAACAGCAGGCACAAACTTTTTTACGTGTCTGCCGTCATGACTACGCAGAACATGTGATAATGACCCAAACACGTGCATTTATGGGATGAGGATATGCAAACGTATTTCCTTACCACCTGCAATGCGATTAAACAAACCTGAAACAGATTGTGGGGCAGTTTCTGCATCTATATTTAGCAAGTTTGAAAGGCAGGTGTAAACTGGCGTAAAATAATGTCTGCCGTCACCGTGGCGAGGAGGAGGCATAGATAAAATGACAGACGACGTGTGCGTCAACATGTTTGGACTGTTAGAAATAAAAACACTATAGATATCATCTATCCAGCAAGGCCATTTTGGAGCTGCAGCATTATAATTCCAGCGCAGCATCACTTTATGGGACGACACCGTTATGTTTGGATGCACTGGAGCAGCAGCGCTTCTATGCTGTCCTGAAAGTGCCCACTCCCATGTTGTCGGCAGGAGAGATTTTATTTATTTTTCTCCCTCAGTGTTCCTTCACGGCTCGTTTTGAAGCACATTCATGTTGAATTAAATAAACATTGTTACGGGCCTATCCTGGTTCGCATTGGGCCACAGAATGAAAGCCGACAGCTTCCACAGGCCAGGGTGGCAGGTTCTATAACTCATATTTAATCTTTTAGCTTAAGCTTCTAATATTTTCATGCTTTCAAATGTTAATTATTTTTATTTTATCTCCAATTCATTGCTTTGACCTTCATTTTTTTTTTTACGACATTAGTGGCTAATATTTTTCAACAGTAAGCTGACAGGAAAGGGGTGGAGAGAGGGGGAAGACATGCAACAAAGTTGCCTGGACCGGCAGTCGACCCTGCAACAGGCTGCATTAAGAACTAAGGCCTCTGAATATGGGCCACATATTTTACCCCTGCGCCACCGCCACCGCCTAAACTTCATCTTCTTCATACGGCCACCTCTGCTCTCCCAAACCCTCCATGATGACAGCCATTAGCACACACAAAATCCTCATTTAAACACGGCAGTCTGCCCCACATTTGCACCTGTTGCTGATGCAATCTTTGTAGATCACCTGCAACTCACCCACTTATAGCACAAGCTACTTAGTGCTACTTATTTGGAATTTTTGAAGATCTAGGCCCATATTCCCAAACAATCCTGAGACTAAAAGTAGCTCCTACTGAAGTCATTCTAAGAAAAGCCTTCGAATTTCAGGAATTCTAAGATTTTTCTTATAATTGTCCGTCAGTAAGATAAAAGTTATTCATGAAGCATCTGAGGTCTTCAGAGAGCTCCTAATATGAGGAGATGTTCAGAGCAGTGAGGAGGACCTTTAGTGAGTCTAAGAGTGTCTGAAGCAGAGAAGATGGAGGAAAGACAGAGAGAAAGGAGAGATCTTCTCCTCCAATGAACAACAGTAAATGAATAAAACGCTACCGGCTCCATGGTGCAGAGATCCACCTCCTAAACAGTCGAGTCAATGAGCTCATAAACTTCTAGAACAATCATATAATTATTAATATAGAGATAAGATTAACTTTATCATCCCCCTGGGGGGAAATTAAATAGTTTCAGCAGCAAGACAGGTTAAAGGTCAACCTCTAGTAAATTACCATTAGGAAGGATCAATAAATAATAGAAACAATAATAAATAACCATGAATAAAAATGGAACAAAATTACTAACAATATAGTACAGAATTATTTAGATATTTGCAGACCTTAAAATGCTTCAAAAAATACATTTGGAAAAATTCGGAAACACTGGAAAAATGATATAAACATAAATAGATACTGTAGACAGTAGTCCAATAATCTGAGCTCTATATCCAGAGCAGGAAGATGTAAATGAGGTGAATCAGTATCTGCTGTATTGTTCATGATGATGTCAGCAGCCTCAGCCTAAATGGTCATCTCCAACGCTCCCCGTCACCAACCAATCACAGGTCTTAGAAGACAGCGTCACACCTAGCAATGGGGTAAACCACATCTCCTCACTAAAATAGGAAGTTCTGTCGTCTCCTCCTCAGTCCCTCTCAGCAGCAAACTGGACCACTCTGAAGCTCGGAGTCCTTGGTAGGACGTTTTAGGCTAAGTTAGGAGTTCTGTGAGAGACTATGGGCCCTGGCCCTTAGTGCAGGAATCACTATATACCTCATGTGGTGTGTAATGAATGAATAAACCAACATTTATACTTAGTCTCTACAGATACAGTGAAAAGGTAGCAGGATTTGTTTTAGACCTCCTTAAGATCCAAACGGTTTTTTCATTTTCAGCAAAAACTGTTGAAAAAAAATGACTGATATTAAAAATGTTTCTGTTCCCTATTTTCCAGATTAGAATACAAAAACATGGAAATACACACACTACACCACTAGGTGTCGACAGTGTCCAGACTAATGATTAGGTATAGACATTGATTTATCCAAAACAACCATAACTTGGTTTTATCTGACACTGTTGGTAAATTTAGGTGGTATTGGACCAAGAAACAAACTGTTATGAAGTACTGTTGCAGTTCCCAGAACATGCTCAACACAGCTTCAGAGGGCATGCCCTAATAAGGTGGGAATTTCATTATTTTTCCAAAACCCTTACTTTGATAAGAGTTTTACTAATTCAAAATTGCCTTTTATATATTCTGTATTTCTGCTCCAGAATTTACACATTTTGCTATAATTCCAGCTTCACGTAGCTTTGGATAAGTCTCTGAGAGCTCGCCGCATCTTGCTGCTGGGATTTTGGCCCATTCCTTAAATTAAAACTGTTCCAGCTCCTTCATGTTGGATGGCTTTCACTTGTGAACTCCGATCTTCAAGTCTAACCACAGATTCTCAATAAGATTGAGGTTTGGTCTTTGACTAGGCCATTTCAACACATTGAAATGTTTCCCTCTTGCTGTAGCAGCATGCTTCGGGTCATTGTCCTGCTGGAAGGTGAACTTCCATCCCAGTCTCAGATCACAGGCAGGTTTTGCTGAAGAATATCCCTGTATCCAGCTTTCATCCTATGGAGCTAAATTGGGGCCATAAAGTTTGTTCAACAGAAAAACATTTGAACCTGAAAAATTATTTTGAACCTCTCCCCAAAAAATGTGAACACTGGAAAAAAAAGTTTTGCAACTGAAAAAAAAAAAACTGATGTCAAACTTCTGGCCCTGTTTTGGCGTGGGGGGCGGGGCCTCAGATCACGTGGTGAGGAATCATGACTGACAGCTCAACACAGCAGCTGAACAACATATTCCCAGCTGTTGCATTCAGGGACCGTGGGAACTGGAATTATCTGTAATACATCATCGATATTCTATATATATGTGATTGCTTATGTGAATACACCATGTGCATCTCAGAGGAGAAAATATGAGCTTGAGAGATTTGCACAGCATTTTAAGTCCGTGTTGGAGATTTCTCATGCTCTCAACATCAAGCAAAAGAACCACCAGACTAAGTGGCGGGAATGAAACCAGATGCAAAACGAGCCGGTATTTTCACAGCCAGGGGCATAAGGGTCAACCGGGGCCGGTGGTTCACTTTACCCCGTGAACCACCGGCCCACGAGCTGAACTACCAGCCCACCGCCCTGCACAGACGTAGGGCGAGCGCAACATCAAGTACGCAAGAGGCGACAGTTTTTGGGGCGCTGATATTTTTCTGGACCATTGTGCCCTAAGCTATGCCATATCAACCTGTTAGGGATAACCTTTATTAATATGACACATAGTTGTTTTTCCAACTTATACCATAATGATATAAAGCATAAATTCTAATGTTTCCTTTTTGTCAGAATAGGATAAGAAGCTCATCGACACATATTACAAGGATAAATGGCCCAAGGTTTGTCATGAATGACCTGTGGCTCAGGCACTGGGTTTGATGGTGGAGCAGGCTGTAACTGGTTTGATTAGAAAGCCACAGCACACTTAGATTAAGGATGGACACCCGCTACTACACAATCTAACAGATAGACACCACAATGGTGACACATAGTCTACTGATAATCACTGAGGGAGAGAACATCCATTACATCGGAGTAACAGATAATAAAACTACATGTGACCTTCTATCGAGGCTCTTCGTCATCCTTTTACAAACTGCGACAGTCCGAGACGGGAGCCTCGGCGCTGATCTCTGTAATCATTCCTCTGCCTAATTTAGATTAAAGGAGCTGAAAGTTAGAAACTGTTTGAGAGTCGTTCCTTTAAGAGTCAGTGTTAGATAGAGTCTGATCGCCTCTGGGAACCAGGGACTGGAGAGACTCCAGAGAGGTCTAACCGCCAACAGGGTGCGGTAGCTTGGACAAACCACTCCTCTGCTCCAGTCAGGCAGATCAGCTCTGTGGCGCGTTGGCGAACAGCTGATCTATAACACATAACATGCGCTGCAGGGCGGCCAGCTGAGCTCACAATGAAGAGCGGAGATCAGAAAAAAAGCCCAGGCTTAATTATTCTGGGATATTCGGAAAATACCGGCTCGTTTTGCATCTGGTTTCATTCCTGCCACTTAGTCAGTCTGGCAGTTCTTTTGCTTGATGTTGAGAGCATGAGAAATCTCCAACACGGACTTAAAATGCTGTACAAATCTGTCAAGATCATATTTTCTCCTCTGAGATGCGTGTTGTGTTTTCACGTAAGCTGCTTCTATCGGTGAAGCATGTTATCTTTCAAAACCAATCCCATATATATAGAATATCGATGATGTATTACAGATAATCCCAGTTCCCACGGTCCCTGAATGCAACAGCTGGGAATATGTTGTTCAGCCGCTGTGTTGAGCTGTCAGTCATGATTCCTCACCACGTGATCTGATGCCCCGCCCCCACGCCAGAACGGCCAAAAGTTTGAAGCCGAAAAAAATTCTGCAAGTTCGAAAAAAAAAACTTGAATCTGAAAAGTAGTTTTGAATTTATTTTTTCCAGTTTCACATCAGTTGTTTTTTTTTTCAGTTGCAAAACTTTTTTTCCAGTTTTCACATTTTTTCGGGGGATGTTCAAAATAATTTTTCAGGTTCAAATGCTTTTCTTTTGAATAAACTTTTATTTTTCAGATACATTTTTTTTTTCTTTTGAACAAACCTTTATTTTTCAGGTTCAATTTTTTTACGTTTGAACAAACTTTATGGCCCCGATTTAGCTCCATCTTTCCCTCAACTCGGACCAATTTTCCAGTCCCTACTGCTAAAAAACAACCCCACAGCATGATGCTGCCACCACCATCTTTCACTGTGTGGATGATGTTCTTGGGTTGATGGGATGAGTTGGATTTGCACCAGGCATAGAGATTTTCTTGGTGGCCAAAAAGTTACATTTTAGTCTAAACTGACCACAGCAGCTTCCTTCATACATTTGGGGAATCGCCCACGTGCCTTTTGGCAAACTCAAAACGTGCCTTCTGATTTTTAACAGTAAGTAATGTTTTTTTTCTGGCCACTCTTCCATAAAGCCCAGCTCTATGGAGTCTTATTGTGGTCCTATGGACAGATACTCCAGTCTCTGCTGTGGAACTCTGCAGCTCCTCCAGGGCTACCTTTTACAAAGATGATGGATTTGATGCAGCTCCAGTGGAACAGCAAAGATCTGGGCCCATATTCTCAAAGATCCTCAGAGTCTCTCAGAGAGCTCCTAACTTAAAACTTCTTCTGAGCTTCAGAGCGATACAGTTCGCTGCTGAGAGCGACTCTGAGCGAGGACACGACAGAACTTCCTATCTTAGAGAGGAGGTGGGGTTTACCTCGTTGCTAGGTGTGGTTAACCCTGTTGCTAGGGGTGACACTGTCTCCTAAGATCTGTGATTGGTTGTTAAAAGCAACAACAACAAATGCACTCCCAGTAATCAATGGAGAGAAATTAACTGATGATAGAATTGAGTCTGGATTCAGAAATGTTTAAATCATGATCAAATTAAACTGTCACACAGCATCAACATGTTTGAACATAGGTTACTTACATGCTCATTGTTATTTAGATTAGCTTATTATTATGTTAACTCGCCATGCTGGTCGTTTTCATACTGCATCTATTAATTCATTTCATATTAATATTAAAATTCAGTATTTTACTGTCATCTCCTTGTTTAGTGAGGTTTAGTTTGGCAAAACGACCAAAACAAAACGGAGAACAAAAGGTGGAGAAAAGCGATGTGAACAGAGGAGCAGAGCCTGCTGATGGAGGAGAAGAGAGGAGTGTTAAAGGTAGATTTGGTTCTGGGATCATGGTGGGAACCAACAGACATTCCCAGCAGATCAATGCGTTGTTCCCTCTGCTTTCAGCACCAGCCTGGAATGTGAGCAGCTCTGGTTCCTGTTGCGATCAGAAGCTGGAGAGGAGATAGCAGCACCAGAGAACTTCTCCACAGACGGGGAGCGTTGGAGATGACCTTTTAGGATGAGGCTGCTGACATCATCATGAACAATACAGCAGATTCACCTCATTTACATCTTCCTGCTCTCGATATAGAGCTCAGATTATTGGACTGTTGGACACACTTTGGATTTATTTATGTATGCATATCTATTGGAGTTTTTCAATTTTTTCCAAATGTATTTTTTGAAAGCATTTTACAGCCTTTAAATATTTAAATAATTCTGCACTGTATTGTTTGTAATTTGTTAACTTTTTATTTATAGTTATTTATTATTGTTTTTATTATTTATTTATCCTTCCTAATATTACATTAATAGAGGTTGACCTTTAACCTGTCCTGCTGCTGAAACTATTTAATTTTCCACAACACTCTTAGGCTCACTAAAAAAAACTCCTCCTTTCTCTTAACATTTCCTCAAGCATTTATGGGAGGGGCCTGATGGTTCATTTCTTAGAATGACATCATTAGGAGCTACAGGGGTTGGACAATGAAACTGAAACATCTGGTTTTAGACCACAATAATTTATTAGTATGGTGTAGGGCCTCCTTTTGCGGCCAATACAGCATCAATTCATCTTGGGAATGACATATACAAGTCCTGCACAGTGGTCAGAGGGATTTTAAGCCATTCTTCTTGCAGGATAGTGGCAAGATCACTACATGATACTGGTGGAGGAAAACGTTTCCTGACTCGCTCCTCCAAAACACCCCAAAGTGGCTCAATAATATTTAGATCTGGTGACTGTGCAGGCCATGGGAGATGTTCAACTTCACTTTCATGTTCATCAAACCAATCTTTCACCAGTCTTGCTGTGTGTATTGGTGCATTGTCATCCTGATACATGGCACCGCCTTCAGGATACAATGTTTGAACCATTGGATGCACATGGTCCTCAAGAATGGTTTGGTAGTCCTTGGCAGTGACGCGTCCATCTAGCACAAGTATTGGGCCAAGGGAATGCCATGATATGGCAGCCCAAACCATCACTGATCCACCCCCATGCTTCACTCTGGGCATGCAACAGTCTGGGTGGTACGCTTCTTTGAGGCTTCTCCACACCGTAACTCTCTTGGATGTTTGGAAAACAGTAAAGGTGGACTCATCAGAGAACAATACATGTTTCACATTGTCCACAGCCCAAGATTTGTGCTCCTTGCACCATTGAAACCAACGTTTGGCATTGGCATGAGTGACCAAAGGTTTGGCTATAGCAGCCCGGCTGTGTATATTGACCCTGTGGAGCTCCTGACGGACAGTTCTGGTGGAAACAGGAGAGTTGAGGTGCACATTTAATTCTGCCATGATTTGGGCAGCCGTGGTTTTATGTTTTTTGGATACAATCCGGGTTAGCACCCGAACATCCCTTTCAGACAGCTTCCTCTTGCGTCCACAGTTAATCCTGTTGGATGTGGTTCGTCCTTCTTGGTGGTATGCTGACATTACCCTGGATACCGTGGCTCTTGATACATCACAAAGACTTGCTGTCTTGGTCACAGATGCGCCAGCAAGACGTGCACCAACAATTTGTCCTCTCTTGAACTCTAGTATGTCACCCATAATGTTGTGTGCATTTCAATATTTTAATCTTACCCTGCTAATTGAACCTTCACACTCTGCTCTTACTGGTGCAATGTGCAATCAATGAAGACTGGTTACCAGGCTGGTCCAATTTAGCCATGAAACCTCCCACACTAAAATGACAGGTGTTTCAGTTTCATTGTCCAACCCCTGTACTTTTAGTCTTAGGGTTCTTCGTGAATACTGGTCATTTTTTTTACAACCCACCCTGACTTGTTTGGAGAGCTTCTTGGTCTTCGTGGTTTGATGTTTCTTGGCTAATGGTGCTACAGCCTCTGGGGCCTTTTAGAAAAGGTGTGTTTCTACTGACCGATCATGTGACACTTGGACTGCACACTGGTGGACTTCATTTCACTCATTATTGAACTTTTGAAGGTATCTGGATGCGACAGAACTTTTTAAGGGCTTCATAGCAAGAGGGGGTTCAGTCGTTAAAAAATTACAGGTTGGGACGTGACAAAATAGGTAACAAGCCAAGGGGGGTGAATACTTTTGCCAGTCACTCTAAATGACAAAGTCTGTAATAAACTATAATAACCACTCAGGACCAGCAGTAGATGATGACATCATAAACTACATGAAAAATATTCTGAATATGAATAAATATTCTGTTTTAGTTCTAACTTCAGTCCAGAGACAATAATAATTTAACATTTTTCCATCTGTATCTAAGCTGAAAACTATTTTATCTACTTTCTTCATTAGTGCCATCTGAAAGTATCAAAAATCAAACCATTCTCAATTAATTTCATATTAGAAACATGTTTTTATGTTTGAGGATTTTTCTCCACATGTTGATTTTTCATAAACCTAAAGTATGATACTTTAGATGAAATTAGACGATTTGATGTGTTGTCTGCTTTTCTACTGTAGAATAAAGGTGATGCTAGTCGTTTGACATTGGTTTCATTGTTTGGATCCTGGTAAAGCTGCTGCACAGAGTCAGTTTCAGTCGGTGCTGGTCAGCTCGGCTCTTCGCCTTCAGGCACTTATGCAGTTTTGGTTGTTTCATACCCGATTGTCAAATAGAACCTGCTAATCCTTTTAAAGAGGGAAAATTTTCATTCCCTGCGTAAGGATGGGTGGTTTTCCATACATTTCACTGATTTTGGAAGGAAGTACAGTTTGTTTAAATCAGTTCCACCAGCAGGAGGTTATTTTGGTTTCATCAGATGTAATGACCCAAGATTCTTTAGCAGCCAAATGGTCCAACTGGTTGTTAGTAGCACAATCAATGGAAACATCGTATAATAAAGAATCTTTTAAAAATAACGTAGATTTATGTTGGATTATATGTAAGATTTATCTCCTATATTAATTAACTACCAAAGCTGATACTCGATGGTTAAGTACAAAGGTAGGAAATGGTTTGTTGACGGTTCTAAAATGGAAGAACTGAACAAAATGGCAGCCTGAGGGTGTGGCATGAATCAGTGAAAGGGTCGAGTTAAACTCCCCGAGGAACTGTGGACATGAACAAAGTATGCTAAGATTATTTTCCTAAAACAGTTTGTCGCATTCGCAGAGATACACTTACAGCAGCTTCTAAAAACACTTTTGGCTTTCCATATTTACCAACCACTCATTTTCTGTCCTGGCACTAAACAGAAACCAATAAATAATTGACTAAAACTTGTTTTGGATGACAGTGGCAACCACCTGGAACCAGCGTATTCTTGTTCTGATTGTACACATCGGACTGTGTTAGAAAATCTTCAAATCAGTTTGTTTTCATTCAGGCAGATCTGGATGAAACATTCCTTCAGCTTGAAGAATGACTCGTTTAAATTAAAAATGTATTGTCTAATTCTGAAGGAGTTTTGTTCAGTTACAGTGTCTACTGTTTGTCTAACAGGATAATGTTCTTTTTTACATGGCTGCACACAGTAGCTGGCACTTTCTGGCCTCCATAGTTTGGAAATCTCAGTTTTCACAAATAAAACTGTATCTGTATCAGAGGAAATGTTCTGATTTGCCAAACTGTGAACAGGACCAACAGAACCACTGTCTGTAGATGCAGTGGGGAAGTTGGCAGGTGAGAACAGAATAAGATCTTATTTTACAGAAAGTTGGCTGTTACAGTAGTAGCACTGCTTGAATAATCAGCAACAAACTAATAAGAATACAATCTCCATTAAAACTTTGAAATTCCAATTAAGGAAAGACATGAGGGAATTAATTTAACTGAACTGAAAATACTCCCTCACTAATGAACAAATGACTTTTAATCTTCTCAGTCATATCAGAAGGATTTGTCCCTATGTTATGGGCTGGTTGGGAGTTAGAGGAAATGCCGAGTGCTTTCTGAAATAATTTCCAAACCTCAGAGCCTCAGCTATAATCTTGTTTCCTTCAGTTGGAAAGTGTTTTATTGGAAAAGCTGTTAGAAGTCCTTGTCTTTTCTTGCAGCCGGTGAGAGGATTCAAAGCTGAAGTTCCAGAGCTCTAATCAGAGCTGCAGGATTTTACTGTCCTACCAGGAATCACCTTAGCCTGGTCCTTTTTTTGTAGATCACTTCTGCCCTCTAGTGGTGACAGCCCAGACTGCAGCTTTATGATGCGCAGGGTGGTGTTTTTTTTTAGTCATTTTTTTCTACCACTTATTCCATAGTGGGTCATGGGGGAGCTGGTGTCTATCTCCAGCAGTCTGTGGGTGAGAGGCAGGGTACACTCTGGACATGTCACCAGTCCATCGCAGGGCAACACACAAACAACCATGCACACTCATTCATACACCTAAGGGCAATTTAGAGTGACCAATTAACCTAACAGGCATGTCTTTGGACTGTGGGAGGAAGCCAGAGTACCCGGTGAGAACCCACGCATGCACTGGGAGAACATGCAAACTCCATGCAGAAAGACCCCAGGTCGGGAATCGAACCCAGGACCTTCTTGCTGCAAGGCAACAGTGCTACCAACTGCGCCACCGTGCAGCCCGTGTTTTTTTTTTATTGTTTTGTAATTTTGGTCAGATTTAAGAAGCAGATTCAGCACAGCACCCCTGTTCAAAAAATAAGGGTCAGGTTGAAACCTAAAGGGGGAAATTAATGAACATGCCAACAGGAACCTTTCTAGAGCATCTGGAGGGCCTTTAAACGTGAGACACCACAACAGGAAGGAGGAAGAGAGCTTTAAAATAGACCTAAAAATGTGGTAGCAACGGTCTATAATGTGTTATTTTTACAAACTTTGCTAAAACCTAATCATTTGTTAGTTTCTGTTTAAACTAAGCTAAACTATTTTAAAATTATTTGAACGGAATAAGTTTTGAATTATTATGTGACATATTTTAATTTATATTTCTTACAAACTAATGTTTTTTTATTTAAAATTAAAGATGTTAATTTGTAAATAACAGTAAATTCATTTAAATAGTTTGAATTTTTTGAACCTGAATACAGCTTGATTGAACTAAGAGGAGGAGAAGACAAAGAGCTGTCCACCCGTCCTTCCCGGTCAGCCGGGCCTTAATTTGGGCTGGAGACAAAGGATGGAAACGCAATATTCTTCCACATCATGACTAATAGAGAAAAGATTATTCTGAATGCATTATTGAATGCTGAAGGCATTTAAACTATGACAGCACAGATGTGGAACAGCTCTTGAAAACAGAAAAGTAATATTTGTTGTTTGGTAAATTTTTGCCAAACAAGCATTTTTTGATTCCTTCACTTTAGTAATTGGACTCATCCCATTCTGAACCATCTTTAGGCCCGTTTATCTGTTCATTCAGGGCCTGCAGGTGTGTTTTAGGGCCCGGGTTTGTAAACAGGCTATGCAAAAACCAGACTGACTTTGACTAGGCCATTGACACCTCTTGATTTTTTTTTTTTTTTTTTTCAGCCATTCTGTTGTAGATTAGCCAGTTTTTGGAAACATTTTCCTGTTTGGACCTAGCTTCAGCTATTAGACAGATGTCCTCACATTTGGCTGTGGTACAGAGGAGTTCATAGCTCATAGTCAACTAAATGACTGCAAGCTGCCCAGGTCCTGAGGCTGCAAAACAAGCCCAGATCATCACTTCTCCACTACTGTGCTTGGTAGTTGGTGTGAGGGTTACTGTCCTGATGTGCTGTGTTTGGTTTCTTCCATCATGTTGCTGGGTATTATGGTCAAACATCTCTACTTTAGTCCATACTTGTTGAATCTGATTGTTCTGTAATGAACTTTAACATTTAGGAAACCAACTGAGGCCTGTGGAGTTTAAGAAGGAGCTCTTGGATTTGAGGTAGTTTTCCATGCTCTGACCTTGAGATGACTTTGCTGGCCCCATCTACAGGTCCTTCTCAAAATATTAGCATATTGTGATCAAGTTCATTATTTTCCATAATGTCATGATGAAAATTTAACATTCATATATTTTAGATTCATTGCACACTAACTGAAATATTTCAGGTCTTTTATTGTCTTAATACGGATGATTTTGGCATACAGCTCATGAAAACCCAAAATTCCTATCTCACAAAATTAGCATATCATTAAAAGGGTCTCTAAACGAGCTATGAACCTAATCATCTGAATCAACGAGTTAACTCTAAACACCTGCAAAAGATTCCTGAGGCCTTTAAAACTCCCAGCCTGGTTCATCACTCAAAACCCCAATCATGGGTAAGACTGCCGACCTGACTGCTGTCCAGAAGGCCACTATTGACACCCTCAAGCAAGAGGGTAAGACACAGAAAGACATTTCTGAACAAATAGGCTGTTCCCAGAGTGCTGTATCAAGGCACCTCAGTGGGAAGTCTGTGGGAAGGAAAAAGTGTGGCAGAAAACGCTGCACAACGAGAAGAGGTGACCGGACCCTGAGGAAGATTGTGGAGAAGGGCCGATTCCAGACCTTGGGGGACCTGCGGAAGCAGTGGACTGAGTCTGGAGTAGAAACATCCAGAGCCACCGTGCACAGGCGTGTGCAGGAAATGGGCTACAGGTGCCGCATTCCCCAGGTCAAGCCACTTTTGAACCAGAAACAGCGGCAGAAGCGCCTGACCTGGGCTACAGAGAAGCAGCACTGGACTGTTGCTCAGTGGTCCAATGTACTTTTTTCGGATGAAAGCAAATTCTGCATGTCATTCAGAAATCAAGGTGCCAGAGTCTGGAGGAAGACTGGGGAGAAGGAAATGCCAAAATGCCAGAAGTCCAGTGTCAAGTACCCACAGTCAGTGATGGTCTGGGGTGCCGTGTCAGCTGCTGGTGTTGGTCCACTGTGTTTTATCAAGGGCAGGGTCAATGCAGCTAGCTATCAGGAGATTTTGGAGCACTTCATGCTTCCATCTGCTGAAAAGCTTTATGGAGATGAAGATTTCATTTTTCAGCACGACCTGGCACCTGCTCACAGTGCCAAAACCACTGGTAAATGGTTTACTGACCATGGTATCACTGTGCTCAATTGGCCTGCCAACTCTCCTGACCTGAACCCCATAGAGAATCTGTGGGATATTGTGAAGAGAACGTTGAGAGACTCAAGACCCAACACTCTGGATGAGCTAAAGGCCGCTATCGAAGCATCCTGGGCCTCCATAAGACCTCAGCAGTGCCACAGGCTGATTGCCTCCATGCCACGCCGCATTGAAGCAGTCATTTCTGCAAAAGGATTCCTGACCAAGTATTGAGTGCATAACTGTACATGATTATTTGAAGGTTGACGTTTTTTGTATTAAAAACACTTTTCTTTTATTGGTCGGATGAAATATGCTAATTTTGTGAGATAGGAATTTTGGGTTTTCATGAGCTGTATGCCAAAATCATCCGTATTAAGACAATAAAAGACCTGAAATATTTCAGTTAGTGTGCAATGAATCTAA
Source organism: Girardinichthys multiradiatus (assembly GCF_021462225.1). Classification (NCBI taxonomy): domain Eukaryota; kingdom Metazoa; phylum Chordata; class Actinopteri; order Cyprinodontiformes; family Goodeidae; genus Girardinichthys; species Girardinichthys multiradiatus. Next base: position 46,665,248 of record NC_061796.1, read on the forward strand.
AATATATGAATGTTACATTTTCATCATGACATTATGGAAAATAATAAACTTAATCAAAATATGCTAATATTTTGAGAAGGACCTGTAGAGGTGGCCTTTCCACAACATGAAGATGTCTCAAGCAGCCACAAATTTACAATGATGTATTTACATTATGTTAGCTTTAGATTTTAACACTGAAATGGAAGCTGGATGTAAGTTCAGGGTGCACTTTATACCAAAACAACAAACAGGAAACTATCTGAAATATTAACCAAACTGACCTATTTAACATAAATAAATCAAATGACCATAATTCACCTCACCTAAGTAAGACAAACAAGAGAAAGCAAGCTGCCTTAAAGGTTTTCTGCATATGAATAATCGCTGTAAAATAGGATTTAAATAGTTTAGAATTGGCCTTAAAACCTTTTATAAAACAGACAGGCAGGAATAGTTGGTCCTCAAAGATCATTGCTGATAACTTCTCTAACTGGCGTTGAGAAAACACACGTGTATTTTAAAGAGGTTATTTTTCAAAACTCCTGCTTTTACAAAGAGGTCAAACCGATGATTTATAATTGAAAGCTTGCTTCTCTGAGGTCATTGCTGATGTCTTTCTGCCTTGGCATTGTGTTAACACACACCTGTTTACTTCAGAGCAGCGAACTGACTAATCTACCAGGTTTTAGGGGTTCTTCACTCATCAGCAGCACCTGGTTGCTACATTCTGCCTTCATCTTTGCTTCATACATCATGTCAGTGTGGGATCTGAGATGTGCTTCTGTTCCTAAACACTCACATTTGAGCATGACTATGTATTTAATAGTCTTAGAGTTTTAATCTGTTTTGTGTTAAAAAATATAAATTTTGATGCATGGAAGGTAAAATTGATAAAAATCTGAATTAGGATGTCTAATTTTTGCAGAAAGTTTGAGTAGCTGATTTGATTCTGTTAGTCACTTCAGTATGACGGGGGATAAAATGTATATTTGTTTCAGAAATTGTGCAAAATAATAATCAAGTTATTATTTCTGATTGTATGTGAAAAGCAGCGCATCAAAAGAGAAGAAAATGGCATTTCCTGTAAGAAATCTCTCTTTTGCATTGATATACAGTGACACTTTGGTCACAGATGACCTGCTCCAGAGTTTTCATCCAGTATTTATCGGGAACTTATCCTAGCCTGGAACACAGAGTTAACAGGTTCAGGAGGTAAAAAATCTGACATTCTTCTCTGCAGCTCCTATTCTGGGATTTCAAGACGTTTCGAAAACATGATGTATGTAGTGTCACTCAACAAGCTCTGGTTGTTGCATTGGGGTTTCTTACTGGAGGGAAGTGCCTGGAAAACCTCTAAAGGAGGCATCCTTGACAAATGCCAGAACTTTCCCACCTGACTCATTTTAACGCGGAGGAAAAGTCAAAGCGGTTGTAAATATGACTCTTTAAAATCCGAGTCTAGTTCGTGTTATTCTTTAATTATAAATTTAAGATAAATCTACTGAAACTTATTTGATGGAGCAAAAGCAACACACTTGAATTTTGTTTAATGATGTTAAAAACACAAATTAAAGCTCCTAAAAAAACTCAAATGTTGCATCTGGAGGGAAAAAAAAGGTTTTGGTCATGGAACAAAAATGAGAACATGGCAAAAATATGGCCAGATATTTATAGTTTGTCATATTTATAATTTATATTGAAAATACATTAGAAAGTAGTGCAGACAAATAAAAAGAGAAAAGTCTTACCTGTGTAGTTTCTGTCATCTTGGGTGGGCAAACAGAGAAAGAAGAAAAAAGCACAAATAAATGCGTGTAAATGTGTATTTAGTACGCAGCAAAGTTAATTTCAGCTTCACTGTTTTACTGTGTACATTCCTCTGTTTCTGCTCTTTGTTGCATATATTTTTACTGATTGCTATATTTTCTCTTTTCAACGTTAGATCTAGTTTTGTATGTTATACTTAGTTTTCTTTTTACTTAAGTATTAGGCTTGTTAACCCGGACCTGAGTCCAAATTTCGTTCCTTAACATGTAAATGTGAGCTGGTCCACACCACTGTGATGGGTCTGAGACCCACTACAGACAGATGGTCCACAAACTGACTCAGTGGTGCTCCAGGAACCACCTTATCTTGAACACCAGCAAGATAGGAGATCCAGGAAGACTGGGGGAGGCGGAGGAGCATGTAAACAGCATAAAGTTCCTGAACATTCACATTTCTCTGACCTCTCCTGGACTGTGAACACCTCCCATCTGGTAAAGCAGGACCAACAGTGGCTCTTCTTTCTCAGGAAGCTGATCCAACTGGACTCTCTACTCAGCTGCTCAAAAACTGAAAGCATCCTGTGCCTTAGTGTGACAGTGTGGTACAGGAGCTCCACAGGAGACAAAGGACTTAGCACGGGTCGTAAGGACAGCACAGGGGATTGTGGGATGTTGTCTACTGGATCTGGAAGAGGTTTATGCGGCACGAGTCCAGAAAAGAGCCAGACACATTGCTACATACCACACCCACCCAGGCAACGCACTGTTTGTCCCACTTCCTTAAGGAAAACGATTCAGGAACATCACATCAAAAACAACTGAACTCAGAGTTTCTTTCCTAAAATAGTGAAGGCTGTCATCCCCCTGCAGGCAGACACAAAAAAATCCCTGCTGACAACCAGCCCATCTCAGACTGTTTCAGCACAAGCTGCACTTCATGTAAATACCAGATACTACATGCCACATTCCATGTTCTCTTTTTCTAGAAGTGTTTTTACATTTTCTAAATGTCTATAACCTACATTTGTATCTTTTGAGCCGAATCTCAGCTAAATTTCACTATGGTGACATAATGACAATAAAGAGTCTTGAATCCTTGTAATTATATATAAATAATAATTTAGCATGAAAGAAAATACATTTTTAATTTGCTCCACTAGATGGCAGCAATGCAACACTGACGTCGCCCTGTGAAGAGCATCAGGGTTAGTCGATGTGGAGCCGATCTTCTTACCAGGAGGCCAATTATTATGTAAATGCTCTACAACATATTCCAGAAACGTGTTAAAAAAAAAAAAAAAAAACTTCTAAAAGCAGAAATAAACATCAGAGTTTTTTATCCTGAATCTGAAGCTAAACCCGAACAATTTAGCTTTTGATAAATCTTTGTACAGGATTGCTCGTTTCAACTGTCCTGATAATCCCTCTTTCATCTCCTTAAATATCACCATTCCCATAGCAACTTCACTGGTTACCATACCAACATTTCCTTCATCCTGCTCCTTTCTTCTGCCCATAAATCCTCATTTATTTGCACTAATTGGAACAAAACGTTCCAGACAGCCATCTGTTGTTGCTGTGAACGCTTCTGTTTGTGAATGAAGTCCCCAACATCTTCTCAGACGCTCATCACAGATTCATTCACTGTATGGACTTCTTCTTCTCCTCCTTCTACGGCTCTACCTGCCAAACAACCACAAACCCCTCAGAGGATCACGCTCTGATTGGTCGGATCATTAATTGCCTAGCAACCAGGCAGGAGAGCAGGTGTTTGTAATTACCTGGTGTTCCTGTTCATGTTAGTGAGGGGACACAGGATGCTGAATTTAACACTAAAATCTGTTTTTCTACCTCTTTACCTATTTTGTAACATATAGAAAATATGTATTAGAATAGAATAATTATATTTTTTTATTACACATTTATTTCTTTAATTATTTTTCTTTCATTTATTGATGGCATACTTTTTTATATTTTTGTGTATTTTAATTTTCTATTTTCCTTAAATTGAAAAAAGTAATATCACAACAGATCAATTTTTAAAAAACAATTTGACATTTATTTAATTATTTTATTTATTCTTATTATTGTAGCATGCCATACAAGTATGGCATGCTACAGCTCAATAATTGCAAAAATGAAACAGTTAAATGTTTATTTGCTGCTGGAACATTGTTGCAGTCAACTGGATTGAAATACATTCACCGGCCACTTTATTAGGTATACCTTGCTAGTACCGGGTTGGACTCCCTTTTACCTTCAGAACTGCCTTAATCCTTCGTGGCATAGATTTAACAAGGTACTGGACACATTCCTCAGAGAGTTTGGTCCATATTGACATGATAGCATCACACAGATGCTGCAGATTGGTCGGCTGCATCCATGTTGTGAATCTCCCATTTCACCACATCCCAAAGGTGCTCTATTGGACTGAGATCTGAGATCTGGTGACTGTGGAGGTCATTTGAGTCCAGTGAACTCATTGTCATGTTCAAGAAACCAGTTTGAGATGATTTGTGCTTTATGACATGGCACGTTATCCTGCTGGAAGTAACCATCAGAAGATGGGTACACTGTGGTCATAAAGGGATGGACCTGGTCAGCAACAATACTGACCAGGTGTAGGCTGTGGCGTTGACACGATGCTCAGTTGGTACTAAGGGGCCCAAAGTGTGCCAAGAAAATATCCCCCACACCATTACACCACCACCACCAGCCTGAACCGTTGATACAAGGCAGGATGGATCCATGCTTTCATGTTGTTGACGACAAATTCTGACCCTAACATCTGAATGTTGCGGCAGAAATAGAGACTCATCAGACCAGGCAACGTTTTTCTAATCTTCTATTGTCCAATTTTGGTGAACCTGTGTGACTTGTAGCCTCAGTTTCCTGTTCTTAGCTGACAGGAGTGGCACCCGGTGTGGTCTTCTGCTGCTGTAGCCCATCCACCTCAAGGTTTGACATGTTGTGTGTTCAGAGATGCTCTTCTGCATGCCTTGGTTGTAACGAGGGGTTATTTGAGTTACTGTTGCCTTTCTATCAGCTGGAACCAGTCTGGCCATTCACCTCTGACCTCTGGCATCAACAAGGCATTTGTGCCCACAGAACTGGATCACTGGATATTTTCTCATTTTCTCTGTAAACCCAAGAGATGGCAGTGAGTGAAAATCCCAGTAGATCAGCAGTTTCTGAAATATTCAGACCAGCCTGTCTGGCACCAACAACCATGCTATGTTCAAAGTCACTTAAATCACCTTTCTTCCCCGTTCTGATGCTCGGTTTGAACTGCAGCAGATCATCTTGATCATGTCTTCATGCCTAAATGCATTGAGTTGCTGCCATGTGATTGGCTGATTAGAAATTTGCGTTAATGAGCAGTTGGACAGGTGTACCTAATAAAGTGGACGGTGAGTGTATGTCATCATTTTAGGTGCAACAGAAACATTTTTCTGATCAGTTTCCTTTTTGTGACCTTGTATGCATATCTGTCTTTATTCTCTGAGACTTCACACCCAGAAACAGTAAACTAAAAGTTGTTTTTTACAGCGATGAACCATGAGTTAGCTTCGGAGTTGACGAGCTTTTATAGAAGAGAAACAAAACTCAGATTTTTCAGTTTTAAATCTGCTAACAATCAGACTATTTCAGTCATCAGACAGAACCGGTGAATCGTTGTTTATCGTCATACTTTGAAATGCAATATATGAGCTTAAACATACTGGTCACCCCCTGCAATAAGCAGCAGGACTGGGAACGCCGTCTCACTGACTGAGACACTCACACAGGCATGTGGGTTTAGGAGCATCCCATTTGCCAAGCTTGGTGCAATGGCTGATGTTTCTTCCTTCCAGGATGAAGCCGGCGTTGCAGCTGTAATGAAGAACCGTCCCTTCTACTGGGGGCCCGGGAGGCCTCGCCGTCACTCTGCCGTTCTCCAGGGACGTCCACACCCTCGGGCACAGCAGCACTGAGAAGATGAAGGAAAAGACATTTGTTGAAAGGTAAATGTAGGACTTTACAGAATGTTGTTTCTGAATCCTTTCTCAGAAGTGAAAGCTGCTTAGGAGGAAGAAAGGGTTAACTGGTTGCTTAAGAGAACCACGTAGAGCCAGTACTCAGAGAATAAACCTGTGTAATGACGAAACAAGATGTTTCATCTTTCATACTTATTCTGGCCCAGTAGATCGGCATCTGGTTTTCCATGATGAAGGTTTGCTGGTTTGTTGTGGAGGAGAGATGCTGAGGGAGCAGGAAGGCTGGTGGATACGGTGTGCTTAGCAACAGAGGCTGGGCAGCAGAGATGGTTATCTGGGTCTGGCTCACAACAGACCTCCAGGAAACAACTACTCCAACGGTTGGACCTGCTAATGTTCGATCTTGACTGTCTCCATAGCAACAACTGTGACTACAGCTGGATGTACTAGTGGTCCAATGGCTAACATCCTTCTATCCAGATATCTTTTTTGAAAACCTAAATCCTTATGCTGTTGTCCATATCTGAGCTAGTCCCACCATCTGTCCAGTACACTGATTGGTTACCATGGAGACCTAATATGGACTGTGGAAGGGACAGTCCTAACTAAAGAAGTCCTCTTGCTGCTGTGACGGGCAGCTGCTCTCCTCCCAGGTGCTGTCTGATCTTCTACATCTGAACAGAGAACTTCCACAGTAAATCACTTGTTTCTCCAGGATCTCTGCAGTCGACACATGGCAGGCTGCAGGTAAAAGCTGAATAGAAATAAGCAAACAGGGAAAATCCTTCCCTAATGCCAGTTTAGGCAAAGTCCACCTGCAGGATTTGAGCAGCTTTGCCTCCCTGAAAGTATGCATATTTTCAGGTTTGGGAGTGTTATACTTCTGTCAGCTTTTATAAAAGGGATTTAAGCTGAAACGCAAAAACTAAATGTGGAAGAAGATAACAGGAGTAAGAAATAAATTAGTATGAGCACCATTCCTTTGGTCTGACTACCTGACAGAAATGCAGCTGAGCCCTTGGAAATAATTCAGTTTAGCTGTCGGGTTTTCTGAATCTTCCTTTCTGCGTGTCAGCTCACGCTGCAGCCGGTGCTCTTACATAAGCCAGAGAAAACAAAAATCCTGTTTCACAAATGTGCTCTCAGGAGAGCCAAAATGCCTGTTGAAAACTGGAAGAACCAGAATCGAGAGAGAACTGCAATTTATGGTCATAATCTCAGGCTTTCAGAAGATTGTTCTGAGTTTCACTCGTTTCTGAAAGCCTGAAGAAGCAATGATGGAAACCAGTTTGCAGCATTGCACAGTACTGCACACCACAGGAGACTAAATGACTTATCCTGTACAGTATACTGGACATTTAGAACTGTGTTGGAAACTGTATTGACTGCACAGTCAATCAGCAAAACTCTAAATATACAGCTACTAAAATGACTTTTCACATGTTATTCAGCCTTTAATGATTGGTTAGTTTCATGTTTCCATTTCCATGAATCATCTTCATCCTGTCCAGAACCTCAGCAGGAACTCCTACAGCACAGCAAGCTTTGTTTTGTTTCCTTAACCGTTGCTGAGTTTGAAACCCAACACTTCCCGCAGGATTTTCACAGTAAAGGTGTTGCAAGCTTCCCTTTATAGGTGCGTGAAGAATGTGAGCAGGACTGCACAAGAAGGAAGCATGAGAAAAACCAGATTACTGCTGAAAGGAAAATGTTCCTGTTCTTACATAATACACAGCTCTAAAACTGATTACATCTTCAGGAAGGGAGATTCTAACCCAGACGGTGTGAAATATTCATTTAATTTCCTTGTTTTAACATGATCAGCAGTGTTTCAACCAGCTGAACGTCAGACGTCTGGCATGCTTTGGTCAGATTGAAAAATTACAGCATTAGGCGACCATACAGCCTTCATTTTGAAGTTTTCACTTTGGAAACAATAATAGACCACATAAGGAAACAACTTTACTCCACAGTGAGAAAGGGTTTGGATGGAAAGGTAACAGAAACAAGTTTGCAGAGTGATGTAGGAGGAATCTGAGCTGGTTGGTAGATGCTCCATGAAATCCTGACTTTACTGTGAGTTTTTCCTCTTTATGTTACCGAAGGCAAACATCAACAATTGTTGTTTCATGTAAAAAATAAGAAAATCTATTTTTTGCTGTGTTTTTAACTAGTTGTTTGCTGGCAAATATAAAATATTAGGAATTTTAAGCATCAAATTAAGACCACGAACATAGAAAAGAAGATTAGTAGAACTAATTTGAATTAAAAGAATTAATAGAACATTTATTTGCTTTTTTCTTTTTAAAGTTCATTTGCTGATATTTCTTTTTTAGCAGAAAAGTAAAACATGTGAGGTAGAATTGATACTTTTTTAATCCAACCTAACTACAATCATTATTTTAAATATGTAAGAAAACAGCTAAATGGGAACTAGAACCTTCATCTGAGCTGCTTAGAGGATTAAGGAAGTCTCAGAATACTGTTCAGCTCTGTGGTTTCACTCTCGGTGCTCCAATCCGGCAGATCAGCCAACAATCTTCAGCTATTTTTGACTAATTATCTGTGGAAGCTCGCTGTACCGAACCTGCTTTGCTTCAAACAGAGTCCAAAACAGGGTTCTGGTGGTGCCAGGTCGTTCCCTGGAGGAAGTGAGCTAAAGCTGCCGGAAATATTCACCAGGTGGACACAGAAGTGAAACGTCACGTTTGCGTAAATAAGTTGACTTCACTTCACTCGCAGCTCTGTGAATCTGTGGAGCTCCGTTTCGCGCTGGACTGAATCAAGACAGAAAGCTGATATTTAAGAGGTTTAAAAGTAAATCCAGATCAATAAACACAAGATGATTAACCATTAGCCAGACAGCATCATGGGGAAAAAATGACAGCATTATCTCTCTAATGTTTAGTATTGTTATGTTTTAAACTGTGACTAAATATATCTCTTTGCTTTTTTTATCATTCCTGAAGCAATGAAAAGCTGAGGAACGTCTCATTTTACTTCCCTTCAGCTCCTATGAGCTGAACATATTAAATTCTGGTCTGCCCTTTGGTGACCGGCGACTGGTTATTGGGATAAAATACGTTTGGAAATCCATTAGTGTGGAAGTGACGCCTGACTGACGCAGGAAACAGAATGAGGGCGGCTTCATATTCTGCCTGATGGAGGATAAAGAATATCACAGCAGCTAATCAGCTGTCTCCATCAGAAGATGGTGGAGACCAGAAACAGACTTAAAGCTCTGTTAGAACGTCTGTCATGATTTTACTGAAGCTTTTCATGAAATCTTTTCTGTAATCTTCATTTTTACTTAGTCCCTTTTCACCACCATTATGAACCTTTCCTCCCATTTTACTTTTGGTCACTCAAACTGGGAAGTGTTGGTTTGCACTAAAACACATTAAGGTCAGATAACAGTCAGGCAGTTGGTCTTTGCACAGAGACCGTTTGGCACCATCGTAGTGTAGTTTGTGTTTATGGCAGCAGTTATTGCACATCACCCTCTACTTATTGGCATACCTGGTCCAAACATGTAAAAATCTTTAAAATGCTATTTAAATTGCAGTAATGGAACCTCTTGCTGAAAATGTTAAAAAATCCAACCTTCAATCAGTTATTTAATCATTTATTCAATGAAAAAAATCCACATTCAGAAATAACTTTTTTACAAAATCCCAGGTGTTAAACTTTTAGGCCTGAAGCCTTGATAATATACTCTGATCTGTTATTGAATAAATATAATTAGAATCTATAACATATTATATTAAAATCTCTCTGAAGGATAAATTATTTCATCCTTTAAAACAATCAAAGATTATATTTAATAAAATTCAAACTTATGTCTACTCTTTAATTATCTACTGAAAACCTTTTCCTGGTTCTGGTTCTTTTTGTGTCTTTTGATTGAATCTGGGATCAACGCACGTCAGCAGCATCAGATGCACATAAAACAACACACCCCTATTATTTCCTGTAGAACAGCCCACAACGGATGCATCTGGTTCTGTTCTGTCTTGGTGCACTTCAGTGTGGCGCATCTAATGTGTGGCTCAGCTCCCAACTGACACAGCTTTATGGTTGGGAGTCGTCAGGAGGGCTGAACAGCCAATCAGATACATACCCTCAAGAAAACATGCAAGCCATGATTTTTTTTTAAATCACATTATTTACAGAAAGACCGAGAATCCAAACAAGGAGAAAAAAACTATAACCTAATGGAAGCCGGTTTCACATTCAAGGTTTTACTTATGTTATCATTCTAAAGAGATGGTTTAAACTAGACATTCATTAGTATTTAAAATAAACTAATCATAAACAACTCTGTCTTAGCCCTTTTCCACCAACATGGTTTGAGTGCTTAACTGGACCTGGTGCTACAGCCAGTTATTAACTAGTTCTTGAAAAACATCAGTTCATCAGAGTGTCTAGGACCTTTAAGTTCATAATCCTTGACTTCCTGTTTCTTTGGGGTATAAATATGAGGCCATACAGATGGTAATTTTCTCTTCATTGTGGGAAAGACAAGCATATGAGTGTTGATCTTCATTAGTCAGAAAATAGCTACATGACAATAGTTTCTGACCTAGCTGTTTTCATATGTACAGTCAGAGGAATAATTCAAGCGTTTAAAACAGCTGGAACTGAAGCAAACGAGAATTAACAAGGACCAGCATTTATCTAACCACCTCACAAACTGAGGAGATGAAGAAAGATCTCCAAAGCTCACCGTTAGAGAACTGCAGCAAAATATGGCCTGTTGAGGTCACCAAGGGTCCCTAACAACCATTAGATGCTATCTTCAGGCCAACTGCTAATGTGGTGTCATCCCAAGAAAAACCTTTTCGTCCGACCATCACAAACACAAACGTGGAGTTTGCTCATCTTTCTGGAGCTTTAACCAAACTGGGAACTTTGGTCAGATGAGGCCCTGAACTTTAAGCAACAAGCAATCCAGGTTGGTCTGCTGTGAAATAAGAGACATGAATTTGAGGGGAGGCATCACTGTTAGGTATGGTGGAGGATCTGTGATACTGTGGGTCCGTTTCTCCTCCAAAGAGTATGGGAACCTTGTTAGAATTCATGGCGTCATTAACTCTTAGAAATACCACGACACATGAAATAAAAATTTTGTGGCTTCAGCTAAACAATTGAAATTGAGGCGACCTTGTGGTTTTCAGCAGGAAAATGACCCAAACCAACAACCAAGCAACATAGAAATGCTCCATGAGCCACAAACATCATCCTTCTTCCATGACTCCATGAATCCTCGAGGTAAATTAGAGGGCGGATGGGTAGGACCAAGAGCCCTGGAACATGTAGAAATATTGTGCAAAGATCAATGGTCAACGGTCCAACCTTGTGAAACGTTAGAGGAGACGACCCAGTGCTGTAGGAGACTGTAGAAAATACTGCTAATAATTAAAGGTTGGATCTTTTAAGATTTTTCAGAGTAACATTATGCTCCTGTAAACCTATTTGGATTATTTTTACCCATCTTCATGGGGGTCCCAGTAAGTCTGAAGGGGGATTAGACATTACACAGAAACAAAGGACTCACAGCATCTGCTGGGCTGCGTCATGTCCGTCCACGTGCCGTTGGGTAAACACTTCCTGACCTTTGGACCCACAATCACCCGGTTTCCTCTGCAGATGTACTCGATCTCGTAATCCACAGGCAGGATCTGCACACTGCGGATCTGAGAAGGAAACACAGTGTCGGCTGTCAGAGATCTTATCTTGTACCTGGGTTTTCAGATTTAGTTAAGGCCCAAATAAGATTTCAGAAATATACAAGGCCTTCAGGTATTCTGTGTTTTACCTGCTGGCTTATAAACAGGTTTAAAGCTGAAACTGGGTAAATCTGCTCAGTAGTTTGAGTTATTCTGAGTTTTTTAGATAGAGTGATACTTTAATCACCTTCCCTATCAAAATTACATTCAGATTTTGGCTACATGGAAAGAAAAGAGGTGCATTTATTTCACAAATTCAATGTATTTTCAAATGTGTTAAACAATCTGTGTTTACAAATATGCAGAGAATAATTCAGCAATATCCTGGATCTTCTGCCTGCCAGATAAAGGATCACATCATCATAGCAGTGAGATCAAATGGTGTCTCAGCTTCACATTCAGACACTGAGCTTTGCCTAAAGCCGGCCACTGTGGTTGCTTTGGGTCTGTTCAGGTTCTAATCGTTAACTGTCTGAGACCGGAAACAGAATCAGAATCTGATTTCTCTGTGTTACTTTTTGTTTTGCAGATGGACACAGTCTGTCTTTCAGAAGACAGCTGCTAGCTGTCAATCCAGCTCCAGATCCTCACATACAGCAGCTGTGAAGCAGAACATACTATTAATTTTAACAGATACGTTCTGCTGAAGTAGCTTCTTCTCTTTCTGATGTGCTTCAGCTCTGCAGCTTTTGCATCCCTGCAGCTGACAGCAGTCAGAGTTATCTCTGTTTGAAGAGTCCAGATTTCTCATGAAGGAGTTCAACTAACTGCTACTCAGAGCAGAAACTGCTTAGGAGAGAATTTCTGGACGAAACTCAAAACTTTACAAGATATTTAAACAAATCCTTTGTGAAGTATTTTTAAACCCCACCATTTAATGTACATTTCCATCGTTTTAACAACCAGACAACATCTTTACTGAGCTAACTGCTCTCAGTCTGCTAAAATATCCTGCTGATTATCCTCAGAGTCCATCAGGACTCTCTAACCAACAGTTCTTCCACTGATCTGCTTCAAACTTCTCATCTACACAGGAAAATGAATGTTGTCTTCACTTTTATTAAATTCCTTAATTTATTTTGTCATTTCAATACAGTCATTTCAACGGCTCAGGTGAAAGAGTCCATCTGAAATCATTTTCATCTTGTTTAGCAACGGTTACCTCCAAGGAAAAGCTGCAACCAACACTCTCCAGCATCAAAATGGCTTCGCATGCAGGAGACTGCTGCTAAGAGCATGGCTTTCTGGATCATCTAGAACTTCAAGCTGAGAGGTTCAGCTGCACTAAATTTGGTTTCAGGTAGACCGTCCAGCAAGCGCCAGGACCATCTCCTTCTGCTACACAGAGGCCACCAGTGCAGAGCTTCTTGAACACTGGCAGCAGGGTGGTGAAAGGGTATCCATATGGTGCATGAGGTCAAGACTTGGAGACAAAAGAAACAGCAAAGAAGCTGCTTCAGTGCAGGAAAACCACCAAGAATTGAAAGGAAAATCCCCAGGAAGCAGAGGATGAACAGCTGTTATTGCCTCTGATATTCATCCTTCTGATTGTTTGGGATATGTGGAGAAGAAAAGGTAAGATCCACTATAAAACCGGTGTTAAGCCAACGGTGAATGTTCCTGATCAGATCTGGTTCTTCTTCTCTGAATTCTGGCGAGAGTGAAAACAAAACAGTCTGGTGATGATCTATGGATCTTCCAGCATAATGGAGCACCGAGTCACACTGTGCTTATGGTTCGCATTAGGTACTTAATAAAAAGCAACGCAGCATTAGAGCCTTTCTGGGCATTTATTCTGAGGCAATAACTCCAAATACAGAATCCAGAAAAACATCAAAAAAGGGATCAAATCTTTAAAGTTTTATATCTTCTCAGAAAACAAGACCATCATAAAGGCTGCAGAAACCTTTCAAATGTTTCACATTCACATGAATTCCTCTCAAAACATGTTTTTCTTCCTTAACATCCAGATGGATCCTCTCAGGATTCAGTTCACTTCGAAGATAACCTGAGCTGCACTGGGTCAGCTCGTCATCTGTGGTACCAGTCCAGGCCAAGTTTAAACTGAAGCATCTGGATTTATTGATCAGCAGCTGTTCCTGAGACTCACCGGCCAAAACAACCCGCTCTGACGGGAATCAGCTCATATATGTTGACACAAGACTATTAATGAATCAGACTCCTTCTGTCCTCGCTGTGGAGGCAGACAGCATCCAGAAAAACTGACAAATGAAATTATTATTTAATAAAATGATTATGATTAACATGAACCATTGAATCCTTAATAGAAAAGATGTCTGAATAAAGTAAAGGAAAACCAATAAAATAAATAATAGACAATAATAATTTTGAGTTGGTATACCAACCATTAAAGAGCAAATAGCAACATTTACTAAAACAACTAAGTGGTTTATGAGGATCAGACTTGGTCTCCATCAGGGAGGTACGCTTACTTTGTGAGGAGCTGGAGGAACCTGGCAGCTGCTGCTTACAGGAGAAGGTTCTGTAAGCTTCATTCATTTAAACGGTCAATTTGTTTACTGTTTACAGCAAGTATTTTTATAGTCAATGACATTTAGGGACTTTAAGTATAGTTGAATTAGGGTTTATTATTAGGGCAACACCTTGTGCCTTTTGGTTCCCACCTCGCCCTGTTTTAAAGGGGGAGCAGTTCAGGTGTGAGAGAGACTGAGAGAAGCTCCATGTGTCGTGGTTCTGTGTGTGCTGTCCTGCCGTTCGGATACAATAAAGAAGTTTACTGAAGTACAACAGTACTCCGTCTTTCCAAGCAACCCAGGAGACTGGAGAAGCTACCAAGCAACAGTTAAGGGTTACAGTACAGTAAGATCTGAACTCCTCAAATCTCAACCCCACTGAGTTCCTAAAAAGCAAGTGGAGAAACAGAACCCAACAAACCGAGATCAACTGCAAGCACCAAAACGACCAAAATGGGTCGCAATCAGTCAGGATTAGGATATGAAGCACAGAGAACTACAGAGGTTAGGGAGAAGAAGGATCAACACAGATATATCTCATATGTTTCATTAAATATCTTAAAACAGAACATCTGAGTCATCGCAGGAGCTGTAGGTTCTGATAGTGCAGAGTTGTAGAAGGATAATCCAGTATCCAGTAAATAATCAGACATGACTTCATGGCCAGCATAACTGATGTCTCATTTCTTCTTAAAGGAGCCAGAAGAGCTAAGTATGTCCAAACTGAGAGATCCTGATTTGGGTTCAGCAGCTCTAAAGTTTCCTTTCTCTAATAAACACAGTTTTCCGTTGTTCATTTCATTGAACAGCTGCAGCTTGCCAGGTCTCCCAGGATGTCTCCAGTTTGTTAGTGTTATCACATTACCCACTGATGAGCTGAAATATCCTGCTACATGGCGCAGTAATCACCAGATAATTCGGATCAAACAGTAACCGACGTTGTTCTGTACCTGTTCTTGTGTCAGGCCTCTGTAGCGGATCCCTCCATCCCTCGGAGGCCGGATAATGGCACAGCCTGCACATCAAGACAGGAAGATGAAGGACAGCAAGAGGACACGATAACAGCTCTGTCTTCAGGTAAAGTAGATACATCACAGTAGCATGAGATGTTATCGTTTAAGCCAAAGCATGCCTCGCTGCACAAATTACAGCCTTTCATTCAGGTCACTTAGGAATCTCTGCGGAGCTCCCGCTGTCCGTCATTACAAACGCACAGAAAGACTCCCTGCACACACTCCATCACAAACACACTCCAATTACCTCCCGTCGATGAATTATGTATGGGCACAACGAGCGATGGAAGAGAGCTGAGGATAATCAGAAACAATATCTGCGCCATTTCTGGATCTGGAAGACACAGAGAAATAGTTGAAAAATAGGGAAGGGTGCAGGATGGAGGGAGCAAAGGGGGAAGAAAAGGGAAGACAAATAGGACATTTTCTCAGATAGGCTTATGTGAGAATGCTGCTCTCTGCATTCCCACATACAGTGGCTTTTTATTTCTATGCATCAATTTTTGGCTTTGAAATTAATTTTCCAATTTGCCACAAACTGCATTCCTGCATTTCCTGGTATAGTGGTCCACATTTCCCAATTCAAGGTAACTTCAGGTAAGCGTTGTGTTCAAGAGTTGATTGGCTGATGCAAATATTTTTGCAAACTGACTTCCTTTGAAAAACACAGTTTATACATAAGGAAAACTTCAAAATAAGAGACAAGCAAGGCTCCAGTGACCAACCATCAGTTTCAAATTTTGTGTTATTTTATGACATATTAGCTCTGGAGCATCTCAGAAAAGTAGAAACAACTAGATACGTTTATATGAAGCTCATTTCTTGTTTTTCTGTAGATAAACGTGTGTAAAATCCCAGGAGATCTTAAAGGGAAAGTCTAGATAATTCAGTTGTGACCCTCTTCCAGTTAAGGTCAAATAAATAACGACCCGGCAGTTTTAGCAGTGTATCCGAATGTTGGACGGTGCTGAAGTTTTATTTTAAGTTTAGGATGACTAGAGAAAAATGTTGTCCAGTTATCTAGTGGTTTTATGTTGTTTTTATTATGCTTTTAACTAACAAGGTTTAGGTACATAAAGTGCTGTAATGACGGGTCGAATGAGGTTCCAACATTGAGCCACTGTGACATTTATAAGCCCCGCCTACTGGGCTGTTCTCCAATATCTTCTGTCTACTGACTGTCAGGTGCTCCAGTACCTGCCTGATGACACTCCACTAAAGAACCTCCCCCTGTGCCTCTGGGTCCTGTTCTAGAGGCTCCAGCTCCTTGGAGCTCCAATCCTTCCTGTTTCCATTGCTGCTCTGTGTTTATCAGAACATATTCAGTTACATTCTTACAGGTTTCGGATTTCTATTCAATATTTCTAGGCTTATTATTTGAAAATAGTGTATTTAAAAAAAAAAAAGAAAAGTGTATTATGTCGAAGCTCTCGATTTACCGGTCGGTCTACGTTCCTACCCTCACCTATGGCCATGAACTTTGGGTCATGACCGAAAGAACGAGATCACGGATACAAGCGGCTGAAATGAGTTTCCTCCGTAGGGTGGCCGGGCACTCCCTTAGAGATAGGGTGAGGAGCTCGGCCATCCGGGAGGAGCTCGGAGTAGAGCTGCTGCTCCTCCACATCGAGAGGAGCCAGTTGAGGTGGCTCGGGCATCTATACCGGATGCCTCCTGGACGCTTTCCTCGGGAGGTGTTCCAGGCACGTCCCACCGGGAGGAGGCCCAGGACACGCTGGAGGGACTATGTCTCTCGGCTGGCCTGGGAACACCTTGGGCTCCCACTGGAGGAGCTGGAGGAGGTGTATTTTGTATTAGTGTATTTTGTCTTGCTTGTGTCCAACCACTCAGAAAGTAGTTTACATGAAATGTATATCTTTCTAAAAATGGACCTGCTGGAATTCAAGTTAGCATTGATAACTTTATGAGGAACTGATCCCCATTTAGCTGAGTGGATTCCAGAACAAAGTATGGATCATGCTCATTAGTGTTAGAGTTGACCCTCAGTTCGTCGTTATCTTTAGACAACATGTGGAAAATCATACTCTGCTGTACATTTCTAGGTCTCTTGTGCCTCCTCATAAAGTGCTGCATCATCATCTCTGACAGGTTGTTGGTCACAGCTTCTGTCACTGACTAAAAGCAGACGCCAACACTAAAAGGTTCAAGGAGACTGTCAGTGGAAGAAACTGTTAGAAGAAAGATGATGCTGTGTCCACAGATGGAAGTCCTAAGGAAGCTGCTAAAGCTGCAGAACATTGGAGAAACCATATTTATTTCCCACTGCTCTCCAAAACGTATGTTCAAAGGCCATTTGTTTCTTGGTTTTGTAGTATGGTTTAGATGTAACACTCGGTGAGCAAATATTAGCTTTGTTTCTTGAGTTTTTGTTCAGTCTGACTCAATAAACTCTTTTTTATCTTGTTTTTAGAAATATTCTACAAAATTTTAATTGACATTGATGGTAGAAATGTGGAAAGTTTCTTTAAATGAAGTTTGAATTTATGGTTAAATCTTTGACCTTTGACTCATTCAGAGTAAAAAGGTTTCTAAACGAATGACTGAACCTGTATTTTATCTAAACACATAAACAATGTTTTCTGGCCTGAATTAAGTTGGATTTCTCTAGTAGTTTCAGAACTAGTTTTGGCATACCACAGGGTTTGGTACTGAGATTCACTATTTTTCAAAATGTTATATTTTCTTATAGTTAGTAAGAAACATGACAACTTTTACCATATAGGAGCAACCTGATCCAGTAACCATGGCTGCAGATCGCGGGATGGTGAGGGGTCGGATAGTGGGCGTGGTCAGACATCTGACTCCACCCTCAAACCATTTTGATTTTGTTTAAGTTGGACGTTCAGACGTTCTCTCTGTGGTTTACTACCCGCAGTGATAGCTTTCCATGCCTTGTGCTGCCACAGAGATGGAGGGCAGTGAGGCTCCTGAATGCATTGGACCGCTGGGCGACCATCAACATCCAGTTGGTCGAAATACGTAAACAAAAATCCTCCCCCAAAAAAATCAAGAGCTTCCAGGTGACCCAGACTCTGAGAATTAGCGTTAAACTGTGTCTCTACACTAGACAGAACAGATTTCATGGTATTTTCATTTATCTCCTGTTTTATGTTAGTATTTTGATTGAAAATTATGAAGTTCACTTCAAAACAGTGCTGAATTGTGTGACTATACTGCACTAATGAGACTCCCCGATTTCTACTCATTTTTATTTTTTCCATTTTCATATTATTATTTTTATGAAAAAAATATTTAATCACATTTCCAACTGGTTTCAATGTGGCTAAATTAAAATAATAAACTAGAGCGTCTCTTCGATGCTGACCATTTTTCTACATAATCATTTCATCCCTTTGCAGTTTTACTCATGGAGCTGCCATCTGTGGGATGTTTTCTACCAGTCATGTTAATTTATAGACACCCTAGAAACGTTTGTAACAACTCTGACAATGGATGAGTTAAAATAACTTTTTTTTTGTTCTTATTTTCTGTCTGCTGCTGAAAGGTGCTTATATTACTTTAACAAAAGATTTTTCTTCTGGAGAAGGTAACTCAGAGGGTGATAATCACATATATCAGATGTCTTAAAAGTTGATTGGGAGACCAGGGATTAGTGCCCCAAATAAACAGGGCATAAAACTACGTTTTTTATAAAATAAATAATGACATTAAACCACTGGTTACATTAATTCTTCAATGAGATTTGAGCAGTTCCATTATTATTTAACACCATATCCATCAACTATTGTGTTTATTTTAACCCTACATGGAGGAAGGGCGGAGACGGTTTATTTTCTGTAAGTAAACATATG
Organism: Girardinichthys multiradiatus; assembly: GCF_021462225.1. Lineage (NCBI taxonomy): Eukaryota > Metazoa > Chordata > Actinopteri > Cyprinodontiformes > Goodeidae > Girardinichthys > Girardinichthys multiradiatus. The sequence goes on from NC_061796.1 coordinate 46,684,043, forward strand.
CAGAATGTGTGATATTACTGATATGAGCGTGAAATGATGTGAGCTATCAAGGATGACACCCAACCTCTTGACCCGAGGGGAGGGGGAAACAGAGGAGCTGTCGATAGAAACAGAAAAACTGGACAGTGTAGATTTTGATACCAATGAGGAAGATATCAGTTTTATCACTGTTTAACTGCAGGAAATTTGACCTGAACCAATAATTTATTTCAGATAAGCAGGTGAGGTAGGAGGAAGAAGGGAGTGCAAAATTAGGTTAGAAGGAAAAGTAGAGATGGGTGTTTTCTACAAAGCAATGGAAGTGGATGTTGAATTAGTGAAATATATTGCCAAGTGGAAGGAAAATAAATGATGAAAAGAAGAGGCCCCTAGACTCAGCCCTGGGGCACACCTGATGTAGCAGGAGAGGCGTGGCATCTGAAGGAGTGGAGCTCGTTGAACCGAGTGCAGCCTGAGATACAACTAAACCTCTTTAGTGGGCTGTGGATAATGCCAATTGAAGACAGTCTATTGAGGAAGACTGTGTGAGACTTTGTATCACAGGCAGCGTACAGATCAAGGAAGATGACAATGTTGAGTAAACCAGAGTCAGCAGCCTAAGGAGGTCGTTGGTGATTCTTAAGAGGGCAACTTCTGTGCTGTGGCGAGGATAAAAACAAGGCTGGAATTGTTCATAGAGAGTGTTTTGTGTCAAATGTAGAAATAAATAGAAATAGGACGAAGGTTATTGTAGTCATTCGGATCTGAACCAGGTTTCTTAAGTATTGGGTGACAGATGGCTTTTTTAAGAGGATGGGAACAACTCCAGCAGTGAGTGAGGAGGGGATGATGGCAGAAATGAGAGGGAGCAGAAAGGAAAGGTACGATTGGACCAAAATTTTAAAGAGGGGATCAAGATGACATGTAGAGGTCTTGGAATAACAGATGAGGTTTAAAGGTTCTGACGCATCTAGAAGTTGAAAGCATGAAAAGGGCAGACAGTTATTAAAAACTTTAAAGGAGGAGACAACCGAGGAGTCAGAACCAAGGAGCTTATGAATCAGCTGAGTGTAGGGGGTTGAAGAAATAAACTTTATGAAATAACTTCATAACTGTAATGCTTTGCCTGAACCCGCACTACATCAATCCGTTTTGTTACAATATAAAGACATACAATTCTATTTAAACTATATTTACATCGTGTTTTAACCAAGGGTGGGATCAGAGGCAGCTTTGTGCATGCGTGATTCGTGCATGTGGACGCAGAGTGGAGTGGGACTCCTCTTTGCTCTGACTGCAGGCAGGGTTAGTGGTGCGATGTTCATGAACAATGCGATTCTTTTGAACGGCTGTTTGAGGTGAACCAGATCCTGAAGATTCAGTTCCCTTTAAAGAGCCATAAATCCCATCACTAGGTGGGGCTTGCTGCACATCGAGGCTACAGACTGGTTGTCATTGCTTGGGAAGTCAGAGGGGCTCATAGCAGCACTTGCTGCCTGATGAGGACAGTAACTGCAGAACAATTAGTGCTTTCACTCCTAGTCGCATAGTGGCATATCAGGGAGCAGGTCCCGGGCACGGCTGCGGACCACGGGATGAGAAGGGGTCAAATAGTGGGCAGAGTCGGCCGTTTAGATTGGATGGTCATCCTCCTTTCTTCAAAATGTCCAGTTTTACTCCCGAAGTGAAGCTTTTCATGGTGTCTGCTGTCACAGAGACGGTGGGCCGTGAGACTCCGTGTACTCGCTTCTGAACGCGTTCAGTCATTAATAATTGGTTTGCTAAGGGACCATTAACAAATTCCAGTCAGTCAAAGCACGTAAACAGCTTCCAGGTGACCCAAACACTGAGAAGAAATGCTGCGTTGTGTTACTACACCAGATTAATTTCATGGGATTTTCATAGATCTCCTATTTTATAATTATTATGAAATATGGAATTTTCTTCAACAGCTTCCAGCTCAGTTGAGTAACTTTACTGGACAATTGAAATACTGCAGGTTTACTCTACTTTTTAAAGATGTTAGGGTTTGAAAACTTTTGTATTGTTTATCACTCATGTCTGCTCTAAGTGCTTTTCCCTCCTACATGTCACAGAAAGTGATATGGGTCAGACAAGTGAGTTATGCTTTTATCAGCACCATCTAGGGACTGGTACCGAGTCCTCACTCCCTCTTTGTTTAAAATCAAGACACATGAACCCTAACCTTTCTGACCCCACACACACACACACACCCTGAATGTTTGTTGAACTGTGTGTGAACCAGCATGTATAAATAAAGAGAGAGGGGTGCTAATACTTTGTAGATTTGCACTGCAGAGTGTGACCTACCCTTGCTGCAAGTAAATCTGACTCTGTATCGTTCTTGCCTCTGAGTTGACTAATTAATACCTAACAAAAGACTATATTATTTATTTGCAAGGTATCCCTTCAGTGGAATGTGGATGTGTACAACTATGACAACTATTAAATATCTGTGTGAAATCAAAACACTCAGTTCTATTACAAGGACACGCAATAGGGAAGACACTTAAATAATCACCATTTCTTAATATTATTGAATAGAACAGTCATTAGAAACCACTCACCTGTATTTCACTGGGACAAACATTCATTTGAGTTTCTGGGTCGGATCCAGAATAATTCGCCAGTTCATAATTTCATAATTTAAACCAACAGTACGTATCCCCAGTTTGCCCCATCCTACTTCAAATTTGTACAAAATGGTTGTTCAGGAAACCAATTTCAATACCAGCAAAGAAGACCCAAGCAAATACCAACAGCAGTTTTCAAATGATGATCTTAATAAGAAAGGGACCAAGCTATACAAAGTCAATTAAATAAATGTAATACGTAATATGAAATCAGCCAAAACAGTTCAAAAAGTATCACGTCATGCCCTGATCTGAATATATCCGTGGAGAGATCAGTAACCAAATCATCTTGGTGTGAATGGGTAACAAAGCCGTTTCTAAGGCTTTGGGACTTCATCCACAGTGAGAGCCAATATACACAAATGGAGAAAATGACTCCAAGAGATCATCAGCAACTTGTCTACAAGGTCAGAGAAGAACCCAGAAGGCCTTGCATCAGTTAAGGTCAGAGTTCATGGTAAAACAATAAGAAAGAGACATGGGGCAAAAGTGGCTCCTATGAGAGAATTCCAAGGCCAGAACCACTACTGGCCCAAAAAGACCATAACAGCCAGCTTGTGATTGTGGATGAGCTCACACATCCTGTTTTACCACCCACCAGTTTCAGATTAATTTTCTTAAAGGTTTTATTCCTAAATATGATTACTAAATATGATAATCGTTTATTCTGTGGGGATTGTAACATTACTGTTCTACTGGGTTATTGGCCTCTGAGTTTTTAAGGATTTTGGTAGCATTTAATATGACACAATCAGTACCCAGACTAACCCATCACCTCTGACATACTCTGGACCTTGTTGTATCTCATGGACTGTCCATTTCACACTTTACTGTGTTTATCTATTGTGGGTTCTTTAATATTCAAGACTACACCTCCGTCTTCTTACCTCCCTGTTGGTTGGAGTAAGGGGGAGTCAGGTTTAGCCTAAACCGGCTCAGTTATGGTTGAGGTGCAAACACACCCTCCATTTCTGGTACCTGTATGACCCCTTCTCTTTTCCAATGGTTATAATCAGTCTGACAGAGAGAGGTATCCCAATCGTTGTGGTTATTAGTATAACAATGACCATCAGTGGCTCTAGATGGACAAACTGTCTACTTTTAAGGCTTAAAACTTTCCTTTTTGATAAAGCTTATAGTTAGAGTTGCTTAGGTTATCCTGAACTATCTCTGTAGTTATGCTGCTATAGGCTTAGGCTGCTGGAGGACATAATGACCACTTTCACCCTTTTTGCAACATTCTCATACTACTCTCCAGTTTTGCATTATTTGCTGTTATTTCAGCTTTTAACCTTGTTCTCTCTTTTCTCTTCCTAGAAACTACACCTGGCCTGACTCTGTGTCTACCTGTGACATTTTTCTGGAGAGGGGCATCGTCCGAGCTTCTGCTGGCAACAACTTAATGCTCACCTTCTACAGATGATCCACATGGCCCTGTCTTTCAGTGTTTAACCCTTTCTCTCTCCTAGACATGGCTACTGACTGAGCTTCTACTGTAACTAACTCTATGTTCTCTCTTTCAGACTCTAACCTTGAAAACTGGCTCAGAGTTTATCTGTTCTTTCTTTCTAGATGAAACGACTAAAGGAGCTACATCCATTAACATTTACTTTTCCTTCCCATAGAAAGGACTCCTGGATCAGTGCTTCTTTGTTCTCTTTGTGTCTCTGCTCTGTTCTCTCAAACCCCCAGTCGGTCGTGGCAGATGGCCGCTCACACTGAGCCTGGTTCTGGTTCTGCTGGAGGTTTCTTCCTGTTAAAAGGGAGTTTTTCCTCTCCACTGTCGCTACATGCATGCTCAGTATGAGGGATTGCTGCAAAGTCAACCCCAGTGACTGTCCACTGTCTCTACATGCTCATCCAGGAGGAGTGAATGCTGCAAGTCACTGACTGGATGCAATTTGCTGGGTTTCCTTAGATAGAAAAACTTTTTATCCAATTTGAATAAATAACTGAATCTGACTGAACTGTTCAATGGTTAGTTTTAATTGGAATGTATGAACCTGATTTTTGTGAAGTGCATTGAGACGACATGTGTTGTGAATTGGCACTATATAAATAAAACTGAATTGAATTGAATTATACTTGAAGATAGTATTTTATTACCACATGCCGCTGACTTACAGGACTCTCATCAGAACGGGATGTCAGAATAACACTGCATGGCTCCTACACCTGGCACATGCTCAGACTCCTACAACTTAACATAGCCACCTGTTATTGCAGCTACCTCTGCAGCCAGTAGACCACGGCAGCAGGTTGCCTTCGTTGCATCCTCACCTCTGCTACTGCCGAACAATTTGCTGCTGCTTTTATGGATTTTATTTGCTTTAATTAACTCCTGTCTTAGTTCAGGAATTTTTCCAACTGCTTTTAAACATGCTATTGTAAAGCCACTTACTAAAAAAACTTCACTTTGACCCCTTGGTTTTAGCCAACTTAGGCCCGTTTCTCATGGGCCCTTCATTTCCATGGTTTGAGGAATATATATTTTTACCCAACCTCAGCCATTTAAGAAGATTATTCTATTTTTGAAAAATGTTTGCCTGGTTCAGAGTTCAGAGTCTGCCTTAGTAAATGGTAGGCGCCCTGTTGCCCTGGTGTTGCTGGACCTAAAGCAGCCTTTGATACCTTCAATCATTCTGTCCTTCGGTCTCCTTTAAGCCACCATGTTGGTATCTGTGGCTCAGATTAAATGGTTTGCATCCTATCTGACAGACAAGTTTTTTACAGTTATTTTATGTTATGTGGGGTGCCACAGGGTTCCATTCTTGATCCCCTCTTTTATCCCCTCTATCTGCTGGCACTCGAAGCAAGAATAACTCGGCTCAACCTGTTTTTCCGCTGTTATGCAGATGATTCCCAGATTTATCAGTCTTTAAAACCAAGTAACCGTCACATTCAACACTTCTATTCAATTTCAATTCAATTCAGTTTATTCATATAGCGCCAATTCACAACACATGTTGTCTCAAGGCACTTCACAAAAATCAGGTTCATATATTCCAATTAATCCTAACAATTGAACAGTGCAGTCAGAGTTAGTTATTTATTGGATAAAAAGTTTTTCTATCTAAGGAAACCCAGCAGATTGCATCCAGTCAGTGACTTGCAGCATTCACTCCTCCTGGATGAGCATGTAGAGACAGTGGACAGTCACTGGCGTTGACTTTGCAGCAATCCCTCACACTGAGCATGCATGTAGCGACAGTGGAGAGGAAAAACTCCCTTTTAACAGGAAGAAACCTCCAGCAGAACCAGAACCAGGCTCAGTGTAAGCGGCTATCTGCCACGACCGACTGGGGGTTTGAGAGAACAGAGCAGAGACACAAAAAGATCAAAGAAGCACTGATCCAGGAGTACTTTCTACGGGAAGGAAAAGTAAATGTTAATGGATGTAGCTCCTTTAGTCGTTTCATCTAGAAAGAAAGAACAGATAAACTCTGATCCAGTTTTCAAGGTTAGAGTCTGAAAGAGAGCACATAGAGTTAGTCACAGTAGAAGCTCAGTCAGTAGCCATGTCTAGGAGAGAGAAAGGGTTAAACACTAAAAGACAGGGCCATGTGCATCATCGGTAGAGGGTGAGCATTAAGTTGTTGCCAGCAGAAGCTTGGACGATTCCCCTCTCCAGAAAGGTGTCACAGGTAGACACAGAGTCAGGCCAGGTGTAGCTTCTAAGAAGAGAAAAGAAAGAGAACATAAAGTTAGAAGCTGAAATAACAGCAAATAATGCAAAATTGGAGAGTAGTGTGAGAATGTAGCGAAGAGGTTTCAGTTTATGTATTTATATAGCGCTTATTTACAACAATGTCGTCTCAAGGCACCCCACAAAGGGTCCGGAATGGCGCGGGGCCGGCGGGGAGGTCGGACCAAACCACCGAGAGCCACCCCAGAACGGGGAGCACTAAGTAAAATAATAAACTGATAAAGTTTGTCCATGTAGAGCTCACTGATGGCCATTGTTATACTAAAAACCACAAGGATTGGGATACCTTTCTCTGTCCTCCTTGATGGTTTTTAAATGAACAAAGGACCAAATAAATTTTGTTTGGTGAGAATGCCATCAATGATAACAGTGCCCTGAATTTTAAATTTAGTGACATTGTAACAAGTCTGCGGGTGATTTTTGACAAAGATATTAAATTGACTGTCAAATCAAGCTTTTATCACCTTCATTTCAGCTAATGTTTAGCCGCTTTTGAAACGGTGCAGATCTTGAGGCTAGACACGTTTTTTTCAGCTCAATAATTGATTACTGTGGTAATCTTTTTGTTTGTGTCTCTCAGTTGTCTCTCAACGGGCTTCAGTTGGTCGTAAATGCAGCTGCAAAACTTTTTACTGGCACCCCCAGATACATGCACAACACTTCTGTTATATCCTTCCTCTACTGGCTGCCTGTCCATTTTAGAAAACATTTTTAACTTTTATTGTTCCTTTTTAAAGCTCTTAATGGTTTGGCCCCATCCTACATTTGTAATTCATTGAGTTTCTCCATGCATGATAGATCCCTGAGGTCATCGTCCCAGTTCTTCTTGAATGTTCTGAGAGCCTCATATAAACATTGGATTGTCCTGGCTTTCTCAGTTGAAGCATCTAGACTGGAACCAGCTACCTCTGGATCTACACTCAGTCACTGACCTGGGCCTTATTTGCAATAAGAAAACAAGTCCAAACCCTCCAGAACAGCAAGGCTCACTCTGAGATCAGAGAAATGCAATTTAAGTCAGACTAAGAAAAAAAGACCTGTGTTCTGGTCAGTTGTACGCAATGCTAGATTAAACTATTATTTATCCCTTGAGTTTAGAAAAAAATAATTAAGGCCTTTATGATTCATAGGTCAGAGTTAAGAAGCTTAACAAACAGAAATATAGATAAAAACTTGGGAGGTAAAGCTGCAAAACCCTAAGGAACATTTCAAAAATGACCTCCAGAAAGCCTAGAGTCTTGCAAAAGATCTAAAAAGAAATATACAAGCAATCTAACAATGCATACCTCAAACAGAATCCTGTCTATACAGGGAGGGCTTAGTTTTATCAGATTGTTTTCATAAAAAGAGTTATATGCAATCAAAATGTAACATTAAAGTCATATTTCTGAATAATTATGCTACAACTAAACCTGTAATTTAGAAAAGCAATGAGTCCCAATTCAGAACCATGTGGGACACCACAACTGACTCTGAAACTACTTGAGGCATCTATGTGTCAATAGAACATTGTCCCATTCTGTGAGTTTAGGAGCTTTTTTTATGTCCAATTAATCTAAGTGAGAGCTAAAAAACTTAAAACGTCCAGTATCGGAAAAAACAAGTGATGAAGCGCCAAATATAACCCACCAGAAGGCATGGAGAACTGCTGATCAGGAACACTTTACCAGACAAAACTATAAACGAGGACTGGATCAGGACTTTTTCACAGTACCAGTCTGCCGTTATGGGGAAATGACAGTGGGGGGGGGGGGGGGTGTGCTGGACTGTTTTTCTTTATTTCTAGTTTTATTCTAAGGATGACTAAATGTGTGCAGAAGGTAGACCTCAGCAGAGATCTGTGCAGGAACAGGGGGGCATACGGGGGAAAATCCCGATGCTTTTACCATTGGATCAGGAATGAAGACAGGTCGAACCAGTTCGGTCCATCAGCTGTGTGGACGGCTGGGAAAATACATCCAGCGCCTCTGAAACAGCGTAGGCCTGTTAGAACGACACCTAACGCCCATCAGCAGCCTGCCGGAAGCTGCTGATCCGGATCGGTTTCAGCACCGCGGACAGCGCTCACCCCGCTGGTCCGCACGCGGAGACCCCCAAAATGCGGCATTTCGTGCGTGGCTGAGCGTGAACCGCGGAGCCGTAAGGGTCACAGTGAGGCTGCCACCAGCCCTCTGCTGCCGGTAGTTCCTGACCAGGGACCCCGTGACGGCCTGCAGAGGAAGGCCCGGCTTCCCTCCGCCTCAACCGACCGCTTGTTAGGGAACCTGACCCAAAATGTCACCGTCTAATCTCTGGAACATACACGGATAATCGTTAAAACTCGGGCCTGGCTGTGTCCATCGAATATGCATGCTGCCTTCTGCATTAAAAATGACATCTGTCCGGATCATCTGCACCCGCAGTGGATCACTCCTCTGAAACTGTGCTGCAGATTTGGATCTGCCAGGATGTGTATGAAAGCTGGGGCTAGAGTACTCACAGTTTGTTCGATGCTCCCAGTCCAGACCAGTCCTCCCAGCCGAGGAAAGCCCAGTGTGGCGGATTAATGGGCAGAAAGGTGCATTCTTAAAGCGCTTTGCATGGCTCTGTTATTATGGCTTTGCAGTAAATATGCGAGGTCATCCGCGCGTAAACACAAAAACAGCGCTGGTTATTTCCAAGTGTTGCAAAGAGATGACAAGAGGGAAACATCCACACACACAAATAAAGATACACAAACGTATCAACAGAAACGACGAACGGCGATTCAGCGATTCCCCTCCTCCTCTACAATCTGGAGCTCATTCGCGACGTCATGATGGAGACGCGCCGTGCGTAAAAGCTCCCTCTCACGTATTCATCTGCTTTTTTTCTGGCCCTCTGTTACATGAAACACGACAGGGGGAGGTCTGCACACACAACAGCAAGAAAAATCTGGTGATGAATCTCAAGAAGCGCTGCTGATGGAGGATCATTCCGCAGATTCCTCCCCGCCGCAGAGCTGCAGATATGGCGCTCTGGTTTTAACGCTGTAAGCCTAAAAGCTCTTCTGAGCTTAAGTCAAAGAAGCTGCGGTCAGGTTTCTCTACAACACTGCTCATCCACTGCGTCAGAGTCTTCTGTTCGTCATCTGCTTCACATTTAAACACCTGCTGAATAATTCAAGGAAAGAAGAGAAACACCGAGACCTTAGAAATCTTTTCAAATTCTATTCACACCTTTGATTTGACAATATTTTTACAATCTGAAACCAGTTTCACCAGTTATAGTGAATCTGTTTGAACTTGAAATGAAGTTCAGCTCCTGGCATTTGAATCCTTCAGCTGGAGCCATGTTTTGGACATCTGGATTTAACAACAGTTCGGCCTCCTTACCTCCTGACACCACATCCTGGATCAGAATGAGGAATGGCTGCAAAACGTCACCTAGGCTACCTTCTGTAGACGTTTATGTAACTACGGATCTAAAACTAAACTTGACTACACTAACTGGAACCGAATTAGAATCTGTCTCAAATCAAATTTCTTTATAAAGCAACTCTCACGCTGTTTTAACAGCCAGTGAGTTTTTAGAAGAGACTTGAAAACATCCAAGAGTTGAAGCCTGTATGCTATGAAGGTGCTGGTTCCACAGTTTAAGAACTACGACTAAAAAGGTCCAATCACCTCTGTGGACCAGCCTGGACTTCAGGGCAACTACAAGCAAATGATCATCAGATCTAGGAGATCTGGAGGACACATAAAGCTGCAGGAGGTCTGGCAGGTATACAGGCGCCGGCCCATTCAGGGCCTTATAGGTTATCATTCAAACAGTAAAATTAAACCAGCAGAGAAACGGCGAAGAGAAGCAAGCACTGGGAAGATTTGTTCCTGATTTTTTGTTCGTGTTCAGAGACGAGCCGCAATGTTCTGAACCAGCTGTAGTTGTGAGAGGCCGGCCTGGGTGACACCAACATACAGAGAGGTCCAGTAGTCCAGCTGGGAACGAAGGCGTGAATTACCCGTTCCATGAGCTCTTACAAACTGCTCCAGGCTACCTGGATCTGGAGAAGCAGCAGAGCGATTTCCTCTGGGACCAAAAAAAACTGCAGTTTTACTTTCATCGTTTAGAAAATTTGATCCAAGCTGTTCCCCTCAGTAAGGCAGGCAAACAGTGGCTATAGTGAAACAGGATGATTACAATAGATCGGGATGTCATTTGAATATGAATGAAATGAGATATTACATTTTCTAAAGATATGGGAGCAAGGAAATGGAAAATAAAATGGCTCCAAGATTTGATCCATGAGGAACTCCACGTGAGAGGGAGCTGAAGAGGCTGAGGGCTGTCGACATGTGTGATGCGTTCATTTTATATTTGTTCATAAACTGGATCCTTTTACTTAAGACATAAAATCATTTGTGGTCTGATGAAACTTTGTTGGCCACAAAATAAGATCACAGACTGATCACCACACTCAGTGAAACATAGTGGTGGCAGCATCAAGCTGTGGGGTTGTTCTTCTGATGGAACAGGGGTTTTTCTAAAGGTGAATAAATTATGAACAGTTCCAAATACCAAGTTCAGCCAAACCTCCAGCAGATAGAAGGAGAAAGACCCAAAGAACGCAGAGATCCATTAAAAGAATGGATTCACCAGAAGAAAATGAAAGATCTGGAACGGCCAGAATGAACAGATGTTAGGTTAGATTCCTCCAGAGGACTAAAGAATGAAGCTTAATCAACAGAGTTTTAACTCATGAAATCCGTTGTGCTTTTATGTTTTTATTTAATTTTCCCTCCAACCAATTCGTTTTTAGTTGTACAGGAAGAATGAATCATTAAAGGGTGGAAAAACGTCTAAAATGATCCGTCATGGTCTCTGGGTTTAATCACAAACCTCCCTCTGTCTTCAACTTCAAATCAAATCCATCAACCATCACATCCATAAAATCCAGATGTTCAGAAGCAAAGATCAGATTTATTGATTCCAAGCCTGATGATGCAACAGAGAGTTTACAGATGTTGGTGTGAGATTTAAATACATCAAAACTCAACATTTAAATATTCATCTTAAATAATTACAAACATGTACAAGCCGTGTTACTACGGTTTTCTTTTTAGATATTTGTGTCAAAAGTAACATTTGAATTCTTGTTCCATTTTTTTTGTCAAAGTTCTGGTTCGTTCTGAACATGTGGAACCAAATCCAGTAAAGTTTTAAAGTGTCAAGGCACACATCAAGTCACGACAGGAGCTTTAGTTTTTTTAAGGCAAACAAAAATAGACGCAAACAATATTTAAATAACAAATATGAAGCCTTTACACACTTTAAATAAAAAGCATCACAGCCAAGCGGCTTCTTTGTCTAAAACATGTTAAACACGTGTAGCGCACGCCGTCCTCAGACTGGCTTCAGGAACACTCAAAAAACGCCTCCTCTGCAGCTGCAAACAGCTCCGTTCTGCGTGGAACGGGAAATAACCGCAGAATTAAGCGTGCTTCCAGTCTGCGCAGCCATAGAAACATTTTTGTCATGTTTTTCCTGATTTTATGAGGTTCTGCGGAAGCCGTGTGACCCGTTTATCTCACACCTGATCCAGCCTGATGTGACAGCAGGGGAAACAACGGTTTCCAGGCGTCTCTGTAGATCAGGTCAGAGATTAGTCTGAGAAACTAAAACAAACACGGACTTTTTTAAGTTCTCTGTTCGTTCCTTCATGCTAAAGGAACAGTTCTACCTTCAGGGTTCTCGTGAAGACGGTAGTGTTCTAACCAGGCTGCAGTGTTAATTATGTCAGTGTAAGCTCAAACTACATGTACAGATTTATATTTTACATTTCTAGAAATCACGTTTTGCGTTTTCAGCTTGTTCTTGCTGTGTAACCACTTTACTTTCGATCTTCGACCTCACAAGCTGAAGCTTCTGTGGTGCTGCTTGGAGAACTGCTGCTGCCGATCTTTGTAGCTCGTTTCCATCAACTTGTCCCTTTTATTTTTCCCACCTACTTTCTCTTTCTCCCCTTCATCTCCAGTTACGCTCCCGACATCGCTGAGGTCGCCGAGATGCTCCACTGAGTCGTATTTCTCCAGGTCGGAAGCGATGGTCTGCAGGCTGAAGACGGAGAGGGAATCCGAGCCGGCTCGCTCCCTCTCCTTTCCGTTTTCCATCTCCTTGTACTGGTCCACTAGATCCAAGGCTGTATCCAGTCGATCCTTCCCGACCGCACCAACGCCGCAGGCTCCGTCTTCCTCCTGAACTCTGGCATCGGACTCTGCTCCGACAGGGGGGCTCCGCCCGCTGCAGCCGGTGGGAATTCCCTCCTCGGCCGGGTCTCTCTCCCTCTGAGCGTGGATCTGTTCGCTGATCTGCTCCAGGTTCCTCAGAGCGATGGAGTAGCACGTCTTTACTTTGGAGACGTTCTGTTCCAGCTGCAGAACCTTGGTTTTGTGCTCCTGAGGTCACAGGCAGCAAAATAACAAGCATCTAGTTCAATGATGACTTCTAAAAAAGGTCAACTTTACAGTATATTTAGTAGATTAAAAAAACTCACCTCACTCCTCAAACAGAAACTAACACACGCCAACAGGTTCTGGGTTCACTTTACCTCCAGAATGTGGTTGAGCTGTGACTTGAGCTCAAAGTATGGTTTGGACTTCAAGATGACCCTCTTCAGGGACTTCTGCAGAGTCTGGACCCGGGCCTCGGCCTCCTGACAGGCATGTGTAACACGCATGTGTTCCCTCTCGCTGCGGATTCGTTCCTCCTCTGCTTCATTTACCTGCCGGACAAACGTGGAACATCTCTACACCAGGTTCTGATATTAAGAGGTGGAGTTAAGAACCCTTTTCTTTTTCCAGGGTGGAATGATTATTCAACATACAAACTAGAATTAAAACAAGTTTAAATTTTATGTGGATTTCCTTCAATTCATTGTCCGAAACTATTGGTACCCATCAGCAATCTTCTGGCAGATATTTGAGCACTCTTCCTGGAACAATTGGTAGAGTATGTTTAAAACTGTTGGTTTCCTGACAAAGATCAGAAAACCGGTGGGGTCTGGGATTTAGGAAGGCTTCAGATTTGAGATGAAGATTAAAGACTTGGCAGTAGACCTCCTTGTTGATTATTCTATCAACTTTGTTAGATGCAGCAACACCTCTAGCAGTGAAAGGACCCCCTGGGATCAATGTTCGTCTCATCTGACCATCAAACTTCTCTCCAGAAGACATTTTGGCTTCAGTCCAGCTTGAAGGTGTCATCTTCAGAGCAGGAACTGGTTCTTGGTCAGCCCCCTCTGAGGCCATGATGATGGTAAACTGGCTTCACTGAGGACAGTCACACTGGTGTCCCAGCAGTCTACAGTTTGTTGTAGGTTTGAGCCTTGGTGCTTCCTGGGTTTTTCCTGAAATTTCTAACCTATATCCTTTCTTCTGATGAGGGCAGTTTGGGTCTTCTAGCAGACCTTGGAGAAGTGGGAACATAGCTGAATAGCTTCTGCAAAAGTTGCTTGGAATCTGCAGGTGTGGAGAAATGGCTCCAAAAGACTTCCCTAACATTTGTAAATCCACAGTTTTATCACTAGATCCTCACTGAGTTCTTCTATGCTATTGTTCTGAGTTTGGGTCAGTCCAATGAGCGTTGCCAGGCAAATCTTGACCTTGTAAGATTACAAGAAATTCAAGAACCTGCAGAACCACTTATTGAATTCATGTTCATATTTGAGCACACGACCTTGTGAGCTCAGCTGTTTACCTTGGAGGTGGCGTGGTTGAGCATCTCCTGCCAGGTGGGATCCAGTGTGTTCTTTCCATCAGCCATCAGGCCTTGTTCTGCCACGTACACCATCTCCCTGGCAGCAGTATGCATAGAAACGGCCCGCTCATAGCTCAGAGCTGCCTTCTGGGTCTCCTGCTGAGCCTGCAGGAAGCAAACACACCAAGTACTAGAGCTGCTCTGTCTATCCATCTATGCAATATTCATATTGTGAAGATCTGCTAGTTATTGAAGGACCATGCCTTCAGGCTTGGTTTGCTTATAACATAATTGTTGCCGCTTGTTGTTTAATGCAGAGTAAACATGTTTCAGAAGGTTAAAAAGTGGTGAGGTGGGAAAGTCATTAACGATATTAGAAATATAAGATGGAAATAATAATAGTAAATACTGCAAGGGTGATATCTGCCCACGTTCTTCTTTCCTCTCCGTCTCATCTGGGCTTCTATCTCTCTGTGACCTTTAGCATTTTGGCCGATGTCACTTGGTTCCTGCGTGAGCATCTGATGCTATATCCAACTGGATAAATATTACATTTGCAGGAAAAATGCAAGTTCACAACACCTGGAATATATTAGTCAACTGTTACTGCCCCCCAAACAGTCCTGGGGGCTATTAATATTGCACACATTGATATTGTGATGACCATATATTTGCAATATATTGTTCAGCAACATCATCTCATACTGCATGTGACCCCAGTGAGGATGCAACTCTGCTGAAGGATTTTCTTGAGCTCAAACATTAATTAGACCCAAATATCTCTTCTTAGCTCAAACTGACTTTTTCATTTTACAAACAGCAGTTGCTGTATGAAAAGTTTTACTCTCCTTTGTTCTGAGCAGAACTCTAAATACTGCAGTAAAATGACCCCAGCACGCCGGGCAGGCTCTGACCTCAGTCTGTAAGACAGCAGAACTTTACAAACACATAAACCATTTAAGACGAGAACTATTGATCGGTACCTCCTTTGCAAGGCGCCGAGCTTCATAGTACGGTCTTGCTTTTTCAATACAGCTGCCGAGCTGAGAGCTCTGAGCGTTCAGCTTCCTGGCAGACTCGGTGAGGATCTTCCTGTACGCAGACCTGGCATCCTTCATTGTTAATGCAGGAGAATAAAGAAAAAGATTAGATTTATTTGCCTTGGATGAGCTGATTGGGTTTCAGACAGAAGGAACGGCCAGAAATGAACAATTGATTCAAAGTTTTAACCTTCCATCATCAATATATTCCGCTATTTTGGGAACTAAAAGAAGAAAAATCAAAAATCAAATAAATGTTACTTATTATTTAAAGATGAAATTGTCCTATTGAGAACATAAACACATTTTAGTGTTGGAGATGAAAGTTGTTTTAAGGGTTTTTACACATCTTTGCCAGAGCGGTGTGATGAGGTGAAGGGTCACAGCACACTGCTTGCTGAACTTCCCAGAAAAAAAGGCTAAACATGCTTTAAAATTCAGCTGCAAAAATGTTGACAACAACCAGAACGTGTTCTGACTTTACAATACTGGCTACAGTCAGGGTATAAGGTTGTTTGCTGTTTCATAGTCTTAGACACACATTCATCAGATTTACTTTTACAGAAAAGCTCTGGAGATCTCTCAGCTCTTCTTAAAGAAGTCTCTAATTCTAAATTCAAACTAAAATTTTACGTGACGCATCGTTTTTTTTTTTAGGTCCTCAGAGCTGGAATGATCCAGTCCTCGGGAAGAACGGAGGGCAACAGGGAGAAAGATTGCTTTAAAGAGCAAACTAAACCCATCTTTCTAGTTCAAGCTTTCAGCTGGATTTTATTAACATCACCGATTCACTTTTTTCTCATCTTAAATGTACTGCAACTGTGGTTTAACTGTAGTTTAGAATGATTTACTGTACCTACTCTAATTTAATATGTAACTAACTTTGCAGCTGATGTGTCAGGGTTAAGGCTGTGCTTTTATGATTTCAAGCCTTTTACAATTCTTATCAGCCTCTGGTGTTAAATAAATGACTGAATGCTATCTTGATTTTGATCATTTAAGCAATAAATTTTATTTAAAAGAAGAAAAACAAGATTGAAAAAAAATTAATCACAATATAATGTAAATCAACCCATAGGTGAGATTATATGAAATAAAAACAGTAATTAAAGTAAGGCATTTTTAAATGTTTCTCTGCGTTAACCCTATAAATAATAAAAGACTGACGTGTGAGCTGATTGTACTGAAGGTTGACGCATCTGTACTTACATCCAGTTCCAGTTCTACTCTGTTGATTTCTGCGCTGGCTTCATTCAGGTGCTCCAACTCTTCCTGTGGCAAAAGCAAACAAAATGTCATCAACATTTGCCCCGGGGATTCCAGGGAATAAGGGCCGCAACATTTCAACAATGATGACTAATCATCCGAAACTGAAAACTGGTGATGCAACAAAGATAATCGCTTCTGGCAGCGAGATTAACAGATTATTATGATTTACAATTAGGGGTAAAGCATTCTTAAATAATTAATCAGCTCCGTGGCCCCTCGTCTAAAGTAATCCTGTAATCAGATATCGGCGTCCTACTGCGAGTTAAACAGCCGCTAACAGAGACATCCGAGGCCGGTGGTCTCACCTGAATCCGGGGGTCCAGCTCCTCTTCATACGGACTGTGGAGGTGCTCTCCGACGTCTCTTTCATCGTGGGCGTCTCTGAGAGCATTCTCTGCTTTTGTCGCGTTCATTTTGGCAGCATTCGCGTCAGAATCCTCCTCCTCGTCACCGCCGGGAATAACCTCCCTCCAGTCCCCCACATCCGACTCGCCGGAGCCCGCGGGGCTTTCTCGCAAGTCGCCTGGCTCCATTCCAGGCCCCGACCAAACGGGGATCTACGAACTGGTTTTGCGCCCTGCGACCAACACTGTCCAACCAGCAGCGACTGAAGGGTAAAGAGTGGGAAATCACAAACTGATCCCAGCCGCGGAGACACAGGAGTTTAAAGCAGCGGCCATTTTCATTTTGCACAGAAACCCGAGCCGTTGCAGATTCCTTAGTTTAATTTAGCCTAGCTTAGTTTAGCCTAGCTTAGCTTAGTTTAGCCTAGCCTAGCGTAGTTTAGCCTAGCCTAGCCTAGCGTAGTTTAGCCTACTCTATAGAAACCTGAGGAAATTAGCCTAGCATGTTAATATGCTAGCAGCTGCAGCTAACCGCGTAATAGCAGTTTTCCAGCGAACAGGTGAGAAACGACAGCTGCTGTCAGGTGTAAACCATACAGAGGTTTATCAATATAAACCATCTTCGAGCGCCCCTTTCCTCCATCTCTTATCGACTCCTCCACTCCGGAGCTAGGCCAGCTAGCCGCTTCTTCCTCGCTTCATCATCACAGATGAAGTAAACAGTTCAGACCTCAAGGCGCTTGAGCCAAGACGGCCACCGTAGACACAATAACAGAAATCTGCAAGTTAATAAAATATCTCATGTCAAAAAAAGTTCAACCTCACAATTTCACATTGTTTAAAATATTTAGTTATTTTAAACTATTTTGCTTCGTGTCCTAGATCACGTTTCTGTTGATTATATACATTTTCAACTAGATCACACGGCTTCATTGTTAAAACGCATTTTTAGTTTTTTTCAAAGATCTGATGTGACTTCTCCATTTTTTTAAGAACTACAACACATAAGAAAAATGTGCAGCAGGCTCTTAGAAAGCAGCAGAATATGAAATAATTATCACATGCCTTAAATGACACATCCCTAACCTTCACCTGACTTTTACTAAACGCCAAAGTGCCTCAAAGTGTTCAATGTTAGGTGTCACACTTAAAGGTCGAGAATGGTGGAGCTCTTAGTTCTGAAACATTCCTTCAATAGGAGGAAAAAAAAAATCAGATCAGATTTTCAACATTTGACCTTTGGCAGATTCCAATCTCTGGCCAATAATGCACCTCTCTATTAAATGACAACATTGTTTAGATAACCTCCAAGCTATTCAGTTTTTTTCTTAATATGTCTACAACAGCTGTACTTGTCAACCTAGATTTTGAGAAGTCATGATCTGTTGGAGCCCTAACCAGTTACAAAAAACACTAATGCCTCAGGCCTCCCTGGAAGGATGAAAGAAAAGACGTGTCTGCATAAAGACTTCAAGTACCGTATTTTCCGCACTATAAGGCGCACCGGATTATAAGGCGCACCTTCAATGAATGGTCTATTTTAGAACTTTTTTCATATATAGGGCGCACCGGATTATAAGGCGCATAGAATAGAAGCTACTGCAGTCAAACGTTTGACTGGGGTTGCGTTATGCATCCACTAGATGGAGCTGTGCTAAAGAGAATGTCAACAAAACAGTCAGTCAAACTTTATTAATAAACTACAAACCAGTGTTCTGATAACTCCATTCACTCTCATGGTAAGATCTCCTCTACATAGAATTCTATTGAATAGAGCCAACCGCACGTTAGGAATGCATTGGAGTCTATGAAGTTGAAGTTGAAATCAAACGTTAGTTAAAACGTGAAAGGGAACTTTTCCCTGATTCAGTAAACACGTAAAAGAAACAGTTTGATGCACTAAATCAAACGTTAGTACTGTTAACCTTTCCTGTTTCTGTCCCCTGACCGTAGTCTGATGACACAGGGGAGACGCTTTCTCCAAGGCCGAAGTTACTAGTTTCCTCGGGGTTAACTCCCTCACTCATACGTTGCTGAGTTGAACATGAAGAAACAGCATCAAAACACTGAGTTGTTGACGAGATTCAGGGTTCTTTTTAATGACTTTGCAGCACGTAAAAACACAGGGCTTACAGACTCATACACCGCTGCTCCGGTCGCCGTCTCTACCCACCCCACACACACAATAATACCGACGTCACTCCTTCACTCTTGATTCTCAGCTACGGCAGCACACAGCGCCACCTCTGTCCGGAGGAGTAATGTCAACATCTTCCATACACACACACGAAACATACACCCCACACACTGAGCTTCTAATCACATATAGTTCAGGCAATTCCTGCAACAGTACATTCAAACCTTATACACACACAAGTGGTGTTGGACTAGGAGTAAGCACAGTACAGGTGTTTACCGCTATTACTTCGGCGACGCCCCTGACTACGGTAGCCGTAATGCTGCAAGCGGTGCGGCTACCAGTCGTACTGAAACATTTTGACAGAGCGCCGTGTACAACCAGTATGGATCAACCAATTAACCAATTGATCCATATATAAGGCGCTCCGGATTACAAGGCGCACTGTCATTTTTTGAGAAAATTAATGGTTTTTAAGTGCGCCTTATAGTGCGGAAAATACGGTACTAAGAGAAAAACACATGGAAATGCAGTTAAAGTCCCAAGTAGAAGAGACACGCCAAACACCATGCATGAAGACCAGGCAGGAGGGACTTGAACATTCTTGCTGCAAGGCTACAGTATTACGCACTGCACCACTGTTCAGCATTTAAAATGATTACAGGAAACTGGCTTCTTGGAAGAAAATCTGAGATTAAAAAGGGCCACAATGACAGTTTTGCATAACTTGGTTTTTAGAATCCCTTGGAAATTATATACATTATAAGAAAAATATGGGCTTCATTCATTTAGGTGACAAAGCTGACATTAAGAACACATCATGGTTTAAAATATAGAACAATACATGGATCACAGCCTTGTGTGTAAAATTAAGCTGTATTATGACCAAAACTGAAAATTCTGCAATAAGTTTGTTTTTATTTCCAAACCCCACAGTGACAAGGCAACCAACTTGCCAAGAATAGTCTAAACAAAATCATCTGACAAAATATAAGCAGGAAGAGCAGATTTTTCTTCATAACAGACCTGAGCAAAGACAGTCAGGTCACAGATTAGATGAACCACTAAACCATTCCACCCATTAGGTTCTCTGCTTAGGATTTACTTACAGACTAACAGAAGCCTCCATTTATTTAAACAATAAGGCAAACTTGGTTGATGCATTGAATGCATGGATGTGATGTGCACAATCAGCATCATAGAAAAATAGACCTCTGATGATTTACGGCAGATTTGTGTTCGGTTTTCGCTGGTTCCGGCTGCATTCTACACTTCATGGAAAGTTACTTTGGAAAAATGGAAAAACCCGAGTAGTGTTGGCTGTAACCTCCTAAGCCCATTCAGCACCATTAAGGGGAAACAGCATAAATCATTTGTATCTTTGGTTTGGAATCTGCCGCAGGACACTGCTGCACACAGGTGATCCGGTGGATTCTCAGCTCCAGGTAGGATCGTACTGGGTCCATCCGGGAGGCGGAGCCAAGTAGATTCTTCGTCCTCTGGAGAAGAAGCTCACCACCCCTCGGTATCCTGTCCTCGGCACTCCGGACTTCAAGTCATCCATGATTCCTAGATTTTTGGCAAATATTTTGAAACTGTCCTTAGTGGAGTACTGAAGGCGGAAAGGCCCAGATCCTTTCAGTTGGCCCTGCTTCACCTCGTCATACGTTACCAGGGGAGCACTGTAAACCTCCTTCTCAAAGTTTTTCCTGTAAGTCCTCTCCCTCAGGTAACTCAGGTCCAGCTTGGTGAAAGGCACAAACTCAGAGTTCAGTTTAGTGTATTTAAGGTATTTGTCATAGAACTGGCCCAGGCTCACGCCCTGCTGGCCAAACGTCAGCGTCCGGGAGATCTCCGGCCGGATGCAGGCACGCTCACGCCGCTGCTCTGGCTGACGCATCCAGTCGTCCCAGAAGGAGGCGGGCCACTTGGGCTCCAGCTCCTCCCAGGCCTCCCTGAGAAGCATCCAGCCCAGACCCGGAAAGAAGTCTGTGCGGTAGAGGAGGTCCGGCTTACCAGGATCCACATATCCATCCCTGCCGTTGTCATTCCAAGCTGACACACACCACAGGGTGGGGTCGGACTTCAGCAGTGGCAGCAGGGCTCGGAAATATTCAAAGAAGTCTGGCGCCACCTAGAGTAGAAGATAAATAATTAAATGTTTGAAGAAAGAGAGAAAACATGTAAGGCTTGGAAAGGAGTGCTGGTACCTCCAGGTCGTCCTCCACGATCACCACAGAGGTGTGGGAAACGTTCCTAAAGACCTGGTTGAGGGCCCAGCGGTAATGTCTGGAGATCTTGTAGTAACCCTGGAACTTTTTGTGCTCGGCCCGGACGGGAATATCCGACAGGTCCGGCTGTTTCAGATGAGTGACTTTATTTCCGTAAGAGCTGATCACCTCGCCGGTGTTGGCGTGCCCGCAGTCCTGGCTCACGATGATGGGATGGAGCTCCGGCGAGGGCCGGTGCTGCAGCAGTTTGTCCACGCAGCGCCTCACGGTGACCCTGTTGCAGGCGATCACCAGGATGGGAATGACAGGCTGACTGGGAACATTGACCTTTGACCCCTTTCTGTTTGACGGCTTCCACATCGACTGATGACTCAGGATTTGAGACAGAATTTTCTTCTGCTTTTCCAGCTCCGATTCGAACGACTCAGCCATGCGGATCACGTCTCCCACTACGTCACTGGTGGGCAACAAGGCCAGATCCATCTGCCCATCACCCAGCTGCCCCGGGGGAGTTCTGCCCCAAAGCAGCAACACCAGGACGGCATTCCAGGTGACAAACAGGAACGTTCCACAAAGTATGAGGGAGCTTCTTTTCCGGAACATGGCAGAGGGATACGAGGAGAGGTTGGCTTTGAATAGGCAGTGTCGCGGTTACAGATAAAAGGAATGGGATATGGGAGGATCCGTCTTCGTCCTGTTTCATCACAGCTTCATATTCTGAGGTCTTTCTGGCACAGTGTGCAGCTCATAAAGTAACAGGGAAGAAATCCAGCATCTTTTTAGGATTAAAGTGGATTCATCCTGGAATAATTATCCCCGTCTTTTAAATTCCTGTTTCACCTGAAACAACAAGAGAAGAACATGTAAATCAGCGACAAACCAAGCAGGGCCGCATGCAAATTCAGTGTGCAGAAGAGAGCATCAGGGGAATGATTCACCCAGCTGTGCCTCATCGATTTTTCCTTATCACCTGTGGCCGCAAGCAAACAGTGTGAGGAGTCAGGAATCCACTCCACAGACCCTGACCCACTCTCCCACCCCGGTGCAGTTCCACAGACACTAACCCACTCACCCATAGCTCTGCAGACACCCTGACCCACTCAGCTGCAGCTCCTAAGACCCAGTGGTTCCCAAACATTTCAGCTTCTGACCCACAAAATAACAGCCGTGACCCAGATCTTCGGTTGAGTACACAAGCATTTCTACTAAGCCAATTAAACAGAGGTACAGCCCCACATGCAGGAGCTATGGAAGCTGAATTATTTGCTTTATTACAAAACAAACTATTTCCTTCAAAAAGAACATAAAACCTATTTTAAATGATACCAAGATCATAAGTTTAACTACAACAGCTGCAGTGTTCTGAAAGCTGAAATTCTGCAGTATTTTGTCTCCCTTCGGTTACATTAGAAATTTGAATATTGTGACCCACAAACCACAAAAAATAAACTAAATTCAACAATCTTTGATGAATGTCCTGCCTTTTAAATGGTCACAATCATTTTTTTCAACTGTCACGTCCATCCAGTAAAACGTGATAATTTCAGCATTAAAAACAGCAGCAGAGTTTTTTTCTGTCTAAAAAAGATTCAGCTTGTTTAAACATCAAAACTAAATCCTGAAATGAAGACCTAAATTAAATGCACATATCAGTTACTCAGAGTATTTATGGGATAAAAACCCAGAACTTTTACTTGTCCAGTCACTACTTTGTTGCTTTAATACTGCAGCAATAAGCTGCTGCCATTTCCCCATTAAAAGAATTAAAGGAGACAGTTAATGATATTCTTTGTGTCGTTATTTTATCACGGGGAAGAGCAACAGCAAATAAAAAAGCTGCTCTTCAAGAGGCAGCGAAGTAAAATCATCAATCAATGAAACATCTGCTGCAGTCTCTCTGATACCAACAGGCCCGATTCTACCGGTTTATGAGCACCGCTTCGTCGCTAACATTTGTAGCATAAACATGTTTTACTTTTAGCATTTTCAGGTACATCTCAAAAATATGAATATTCCATAAAAGTGCGTTATTTTTTGCCAGTCCTTTCAGAAAGTGAAACTCATTACATAGAGTGATATATTCCATGCTTTTGTTTCTTCTAATTATGATTATGGCTTACAGGTTAAGATAATCCCAAATTCTGTGTCTCAGAAAATTAGAATACTGTGAAAAAGTTCATTATTGGACACTCATTGTGTCGCACTCTAATCAGTTAACTCAAAACACCTGCAAAGGTTTCCCTGAGCCTTTAAAAGGTCTCTCACTCTGGGTCAGTAGGAGACAGTCATGGGGAAGACTGCTGACTGGACAGATGTCCAGAAGACCGTCATCAACACGCTTCACAAGGAGGGGAAGCCACTACTGAAGAAGCTGGTTGTTCAGAGTTCTGTATCCAAGCATATTGACGGAAAAGTGAGTGGAAGGAAGAAGTGTGGTATGAAAGGGTCCACCCACAACAGGAAGAACCTGCAGCCTTGAGAGGATTGTCAAGCGAAATCCACTGAAGAATTTGGGGATAGCTTCACAGGAAGTGGACTGACGCTGGAGTTGGTGCATCAAGAGCCATCACATTCAGATGAATACTAGACATGGGCAACAAATGTCGCATTCCTTGTGTCAAGCCACTCCTGAATTATAGACAATGTCAGAAGCGTCTTACCTAGACTAAGGAGAACTTGAACCGGACTGTTGCTCAGTGGTCCAAAGTCCTGTTTTCAGATTAAAGTAAATTCTGCATTTCATTTGGAGATCAAGGTCCCAGAGTCTGGAGGAAGGGTTGAGAGGCACAGAATCCACGTGGCTTGGAGTCCAGTGTGAAGTTTCCACAGTCAGTGATGGTTTTTGGTGCCATGTCATCTGCTGGTTCTGGCCCACTGTGTTTTCTGAAGTCCACAGTCAATGGAGACATCTACCAGGAACTTTTTGACCACTTCATGCTTACCAGCTGTATAAGATGCTGATTTGATTTTCCAGCAGGACTTGGTACCGGCCCACACTGCTAAATTTATCAGAAGCTGGTTCAACGACTGTGGAGTTCCTGTTCTTGCTTGGCCAGCAAACTCCCCTGACCAGAACCCCATAGAACATCAAGAGGAAGATGAGACCTCAGACCCAACAAGGCAGATGACCTGTATGCCATGGTGCATTGATGCAGTGATCCATGTAAGAAGAGGCCCGACCCGGTATTGAGTCCATACACATCTGTGATTAAAGCATCCTTTTGATTGTGATCTTCTCATTTTCGGAGACACTGAGTTTTGGATTTTCTTTACCTGTAACCTGGAATCATCAAAATTACAAGGAATAAAAGCTTGAAATATTTTACTATGTGGAATGAATCTCTATAAAAATCACGGTTTCACTTTCTGAAATGACTGGTAAGAAACATTAACCAATATTCTGATTTATTTAGATGTACCTGTATGTTACCCACGCACCCATCCGGCTACAGCTCCACAGACAGACCCACTCACATGCAGTGGCACATACTCCCAAACCCACTTCTCCCCTGTTCCCAGCAGTCTGCTGTGGATCTTCCACCCTGCTGATACCCACAGACACCAGGACCCACCCTCACCCTGACCCTCCCAGGCTGCCGTGGATCTCTCACCCTGCCCGAGCGTCCTTCGCTTCCTCCGACTCATTCCCTCGCTGACAGCCGGGCTCAGGTGGACCTCACGGGGAAGTGGTGGCGGACTTCGTCCCTGTCGGATTTCCTCCGATACAGCAACTTAAAGCTATTGAGTTTGCGTGTTTTCTTCCACGGAGCAGGACCGTGACGCTGAAGGAAAGTAACACGACGACTTCCCTGTTTGAGCGCTCGGGCGGAAGTCCCGCCCTAACCGTCACCTGAGGAGTTACGCAACAGTTTGAGGAAGGACCAGATTAAAAGTAATGAGAAGCAGCTGCTCGCCTGTAGAAACTCAACACAAAGTTCAGACAAGTTACATTCATGAAGTTCGTTTTCTGTTCCTCAACAACAAAACTCTCTGTTCTCATCTTCTAAAGAAAGAAATGGGATTGTAAGATTGTCCTCCTGGCAACCTACCAGCAGCTTCCTGTTAGATGTTCCATATCTGCTCACAGCAGCTGCGGTTTACTGCTCAGGCTTTAATCTTCTGTTCAGAGGAAGCTCCAAAGAAACCTGAGCTGAAGTTGTCTTGTTTCTCTTTCCACGCAGCTATGAAGATTGTGTCTGGAGGAGCAATGGAGCGTTGCTGGTTTCAGTTTGTCCGCATGTTCCTCCAGATATAACTGGAGGAGATAAGAAGTCCTTTCAGAAGAACATCAACATTTAAAAAGCCATCCGTCATCCTGACAAATGTATCATTTAATAGTTATAGCTAAACGTTGAACTACATATAAACTTCATTAACAAAACCTATAGGACATAAATTACAATGTATTGAATCAGTTTTTCTAGTTTTATTTATTTTTTTATCTTAATAAATATTTTTTAATGGTTTATTAAATTGTGGCAACTTTTGGCTCTCAGTTTCATACTGAATATGTTTACAAGAAACATAAAAATTAAAGATATTTTCTCTTCAAAGAGCTGCAGCAACTTGAATGCTGAAACATGTGATTGTAAATGTTTGTCCAGTATGATTTTAATGAAAATGCTGATTGTTTGTGTGTGTTCTGATTGTTGAAACCTGTGTCCTCTGTGTTGTCCAAGACACCACTGAAAGGAGAGATTTCTGGTCTCGGTGAGCTTTTTTTTGGTCAAATAAAGGCTAAATAGACACATCTATCCACCCCAAATATAGACAGTTTATAAAATGTCCGACCAGAGAGGACAACATTCTGGATCACTGTTACACCACCATCAGAGACGCTTATCACGCCGTCCCACGTGCTGCACTGGGCCAATCCGACCACATCATGGTCCACCTGATTCCTGCATACAGGCAGAAACTAAAGCTCTGCAAACCTGTTGTGAGGACGACAAGGAAGTGGAGCAGTGAGGCTGTGGAGAATCTCCAGGCGTGTTTAGGCTGTACAGACTGGGATGTGTTCAGGACTACTACCAACAGTCTGGACGAGTACACAGAGGCTGTGACTTCCTACATCAGCTTCTGTGAGGACAGCTGTGTACCATCATGCACCAGGGTGAGTTACAACAACAACAAACCCTGGTTCACAGCTAAACTCAGAAGGTTAAGACTGGATAAGGAAAAGGCCTTCAGGAGTGGGGACAAAGACATATACAGAGAGGCAAAGTACAAGTTTGGCAAGGCAGTGAAAGAGGCCAAACGACTGTACTCTGAGAAGCTCCAAAACCAGTTCTCAGCCAACGACTCTGCGTCTGTCTGGAAAGGGCTCAAGCAAATCACCAACTACAAGCCGAAAGCCCCCCACTCCATCAACGACCGACGCCTCGCCAACGACCTGAACGAGTTCTACTGCCGCTTTGAAAGACAAAGGGACAGTCCTGCAACCATCTCCCACGACGCCCCCCAACAGCTGCAGCCACAATCCACCACCCCCACCTCCCCAACCTCAAGAGGGGCCTTGGCACCTCCAATCCCCACCCTGAAGTTCCCCCCCACCAGCCCCCTACCCACGCCGAGGACGGCTCTTTCCATCCAGGAGAGGGACGTC
This sequence comes from Girardinichthys multiradiatus, assembly GCF_021462225.1. NCBI lineage: Eukaryota > Metazoa > Chordata > Actinopteri > Cyprinodontiformes > Goodeidae > Girardinichthys > Girardinichthys multiradiatus. The sequence goes on from NC_061796.1 coordinate 46,710,721, forward strand.
AACAAACTCTTCAGGAGACAGAACCCCCGGAAAGCTGCTGGTCCGGATTCTGTCTCACCAGCCAGCCTGAAGCACTGCGCTGATCAGCTGTCTCCAGTCTTCACAGACATTTTTAACACCTCACTGGAGACATGTCATGTGCCAGCCTGCTTCAAGTCCTCCACCATCGTCCCTGTTCCCAAGAAGCCAAGGACCACAGGGCTTAATGACTTCAGACCCGTCGCCCTGACCTCTGTGGTGATGAAGTCCTTTGAGCGCCTTGTGCTCTCACACCTAAAAGACATCACCGACCCCCTCCTGGACCCCCTGCAGTTTGCCTACAGAGCCAACAGGCCTGTAGATGATGCAGTCAACCTAGCCCTTCACTTCATCCTCCGGCACCTGGACTCCACAGGAACCTATGCCAGGATCCTGTTTGTGGATTTCAGCTCTGCCTTCAACACCATCGTCCCAGTTCTGCTACAGGAGAAGCTCTCCCAGCTGAGTGTGCCCGACTCCACCTGCAGGTGGATCACTGACTTCCTGTCTGACAGGAAGCAGCGCGTGAGGCTGGGGAAGCACGTCTCTGACTCCCTGACCATCAGCACCGGTTCCCCCCAAGGCTGTGTTCTCTCTCCTCTGCTCTTCTCCCTGTACACCAACAGCTGCACCTCCAGTCACCAGTCTGTCAAGCTTCTGAAGTTTGCGGACGACACCACCCTGATCGGACTCATCTCTGATGGTGACGAGTCCGCGTATAGATGGGAGGTGGACCATCTGTTGGACTGGTGCAGCCAGAACAACCTTGAGCTCAACGCTCTAAAGACAGTGGAGATGGTTGTGGACTTCAGGCAGAACCCAGCCCCACCTGCCCCCATCACCCTCTGTGACTCCACAATTGACACTGTGGAATCTTTCCGCTTCCTGGGAACCATCATCTCCCAGGATCTCAAGTGGGAGCCAAACATCAGCTCCCTCATCAAGAAAGCCCAGCAGAGGATGTTCTTCCTGCGGCAGCTGAAGAAATTCAACCTGCCAAAGACTATGATGGTGCACTTCTACACAGCCATCATTGAGTCCATCCTCACCTCCTCCATCACCATCTGGTACGCCGCTGCTACAGCCAAGGATAAGGGCAGGCTGCAGCGTGTCATTCGGTCTGCTGAGAAGGTGATTGGCTGCAGTCTACTGTCGCTCCAGGAACTGTACACCTCCAGGACCCTGAAGCGGGCAGGGAAGATTCTGGCTGATCCCTCCCACCCTGGTCACAGACTCTTTGAGACTCTCCCCTCTGGCAGGAGGCTGCGGTCCATCTGGACCAAAACCTCACGCCACAAGAACAGTTTTTTCCCATCTGCCACCAGCCTGGTTAACAAAGCCCGGAAACCACACTGACACTCCCCCCCTTTTTTTTTTTTGCTGACAGGACACCTGTAACCTGTAACTCTATGCGTTACATTAACGCTCAGTTTGGACTCCTGCTTTACTTGCACAATGATCACCTGCACTGTTGTATTGCTCTTGCATCTTATACTGCTCTATATTTACTCTCACTCACTTAAAACTGTGCACATATATTTATATTATATTGTAGATATGTTTATACTGTTTAATTTGTATTGTATTGCACTGACTACGCCAAAACAAATTCCTTGTATGTCCAAAAACGTACTTGGCAATAAAGCTTTTCTGATTCTGATTCTGATTCTCATCTAACCATCCATTTATCTGGCTTTCATAAAGACATTCAGTCATCAACCGTAAATCAATCAATCAATCAATCAATCTTTTGTGTTCTGCTTCTAAGAGATAGCAGGTGGAGCTAGAAAACTCAGACATCGCTGCTCTTCAGCTCCTCCAGGGGGATCCAAGGCATTTCCAGGCCAGAACAGATGTACAATGGTGTTCCTAATAAAAGCAGTCCAACATCACCGATCAGTGCCGGTAGAAATATTTCTATTTGGCAAATAATTTCCTAGTAGGTATAGTAGAGTAATAGAAAACCAACAGACTTAACAGTCGCATGCTGCATATTCTGTGCGGTTGAATCATTAATTGAACGGCAGTTTGGAGTTCAGCTGTTGAGGTCATTCATTATGTGAAAAAAACGAGTGTCTGTCATTTGGGGTCGAAAGCATCAGATGTTGTAGATGCTGGTTATGGTGTGGTCTTCTCTGAAAACCTGAGATAAATGGGGTGTACAAGAAATCTTTCAGAAGAACAACATACTTTGGTTTCACCATTATGAGTTTCCCAAAATTAATATCCAAAAAACTGGTTGTTTCTGACTGCAGTTACCTCGGTTTTATTAACAATTAAATCTAAATTGTTGTTGTTATGCAGTTCATTAATATTTCACTTATAAATGAGTCATAATTCATCTTGATTTGTCTTTCATAAAGATCACTAAATCTAAATGAATGGAAATCTGTCATGCAATTTAATGCATAAACCCTTTTAAATTCAACTGAATTATTGATTCCTGCTAAGTATAAAATCATGACTCAGGTTCTTTATCAAAAATGTATTTTCTTTTTGTTTACAGCTTTCAGCTAAATAAATGGCACCATGATAACATTTGTAATCCAATCAAATCATAATGATTCTGCAAGTAAAAGTAATTCTTTAAAGATGTTTGAATATTTCATTAACCTTTTAATCGTAAAATACAGAAATCTAAATTTCATGCTTTATTCTGACTCAATTATTATATAAACATGTATCTAACGCAGTTATTACAACAAGCTCCCTTTGTTTCTCAAACAGTGTTAAACTCAGAAAGGGAGAGGTGAGTGTTTCAATGGATGTTAAGGTGTGTACAAACCTGGTAGGTGGGCAGAACCAGGCAGAACCAACCTCCCCACGGTTCCGTCCTTCCAACACATCTTAGTGCACCTTAGACTGCAGAACTTTTAACATCAACTCACCTCAGAGACAATCTGCATCTTAGTTCTCCTGAAAACTCAAGGTTTCAGTCAGTCTGGAGTTAAGAGACATTTTTCTAAAAATGAATTAATGTTTCATGCAACATCTGAACAAACACTCATTCATTCCAACAAAGCAAAACATCACAGAGACACAAATGACCCAAATTTCATCTTTGATCAGACTTTAAATATCAAATTTACTGAATAATTTAATGACGTCAAATATATTACGTTACTTAGTGAAGCTTCAGGAATTTTAGAAGA